>NC_141914.1:22660069-22811794 GCF_057802395.1 Ceratotherium simum simum | reverse complement strand
TAATTCCATTGTGGTTAGAGCACATACTTCATAAACTTTAATCTTTTAGAATTGATTGAGACTTGTTTTATGGTCTAGAATATTGTCTATTTTGGTAAATATTCCAAGTGTACTTGAAAATAATGTGTAGTTTGCTGTTGTTGGCTGGAGTGTTCTATAAATGTCAATCATGTAAGGTTCGTTGATAGTGTTATTAAAGCATACTGTATCCTTGTTGCTTTTCTGCCTACTTGTTCTCTCAAATTATTGAGAGGAGTATTGAAATCTCAGGTGATAGTTGTGGATTTATTTATAGTTCTATAAGTTTTTGCATCATGTATTTTCAAGCTGTGTTATTGGAGCCTTAAACATTTAGGATTCTTATGTCTTCTTGATTAAGTGACCCATTTATCACTATGAAATGACCTTCTTTATCCCTGCTGACATTCTCTTCTCTGAAATGTATTTTTATCTGATATTAATATAGCTACTCCACTTTCCTTTTGACTGGTGTTGGCATGGTGTTTCTTTTTTCTTTCTTTTACTTTTAACTTATTTGTATCTTTATACTTAAAGTGCATCACTTATATGCAGCATAGAGTTTGATCCTACTTCTTATCCAGTCTGTCAATCTCTCCCTTTTAGTTGGAGCATTTAGACCATTTACATTAATGTTGTGATTGATATAGTTTTAAGTTTCTCACTTTGCTATTTGTTTTCTATTTTCCCAACTGTTGTCTTACTCTTTTCTACTTTTCCTTCCTTTAAAAAATTGGCCTGGGGCTGGCCCCGTGGCCTAATGGTTAAGTGCACGTGCTCCGCTGCTGGTGGCCCAAGTTTGGATCCTAGGCGCGCACTGACGCACCGCTTGTCAGGCCATGCTGTGGCGGCATCCCACATAAAATGGAGGGAGATCAGCACAGATGTTAGCTCAGGGCCAGTCTTCCTCAAAAAAAGAGGAGGGTTGGCATAGATGTTAGCTCAGGGCTGATCTTCGTCACACACACACACAAAAAAAATTGGCCAAGTGTTTTTTATGATTCTGTTTTTCCTCCTTTTCATCTTATTAGCTATAATTCTTTGTTTTGTATAGTGGTTGCATTAGGGATTATAGCCTAAATTTTTATCATAGTTTACCTTCACATAATATTATGCTGCTTCATGTATGGAATGAGAACCTTACAGTCACATACTTGCATTTCTTCACTCTTGGGATTTATATTATTGTTGTTTTACTTATACATTTGTTATAAACAAAAAATATAACACGTTATTTAAAAATTTTATTTTTGTTTAATCAATTATCTTTTAAAGCGACTCAAATAATAAGAAAATAAATCTTAACTACTATTGCAGTTACCATTTCTGGTACTTTTCATTCTTTGGGGTAGATCAAGAGTTGACAGTCTTTTTCTGTAAAGGGTCAAATAGTAAATATTTTCAGCTTTTGGACCATACAGTCTTTGTTGTAACTACTCAACTCTGCCGTTGTAGAGGAGGAGCAGACATAGAACAAAGGTAAACAAATGGGCTGTGGCTGTGTTCCATTACAACTTTATTACGAAAACAGGTGGAAGGCCTCCAGAGTTTGCTGAACTCTGGTGAAGTTTCATATTTTCAACTGGTATCATTTTCCTTCTGCCCGAAGGACTTCCTTTAGTGTGTGTGTGTGTGTGTGTGTACGTGCAAGTCTGCTGTTGATGGGTTCTTAAAGCTCTTATATGTCTGAAGACATCTTTATCTCTCCATTGTTGTTGAAAGATATTTTTAAAAGCTGACTATAGAATTCTACATTGATAGTTGTTGTTTTTTTCTTCCAGTACTTTAAGGCTATTACCCTACTGTCTTGTTTTTTGCATTTTTTTTTTTGACAAGAAATCTACTGTCATTTTTGTCTTACCCCCACCCGCCCCTCCTCAAGTGCTTTTAGATTTTATCACTGGTTTGAAGCACTTGGATTGTGATGTATATTGGCATAGTTTTCTTCATGTTTCTTGTGCTTGGAGTTCATTGAGCCTTTTGAATCTCTATGTTTATAGTTTTCATCAATTTGGAAAACTTTCTGTCATTAATTAGTCAAATATTTTTTTCTGACCCTCTCCCCTCCTTTGGGGACTCCAATTACACAAATATTAGATTACTTGAAGTTTTTCCAGAACTCATTGATGCTCTTTTAATTTTTTTGCATTCTTTTTTTCTCTCTTTCATCTGTTAGTTTCTATTTCTTTATCTTCAAGTTAGCTAATCTTCTGCAGTGTTCAATTTGTTGTTAATTCCATCTAGTGTATTTTTATATTTCAAACACTGTATTTTCTTCTCTAGAAATTTGATTTGGGCTTTAAAAAATATCTTGCATGTTTTTATTTGAATTTTTGCCTATATAGAATGCAGTTATACTGCTTTAATGTCCTTATCTTTTAATTCTAACATCAGTGTCAGGACTGGGTCATTTTCAACTGATTATTCTCTTCATTATGGCTTATATTTTCCTTCTTTTTTGCATGCCTAATAACCTTTGATTGGTTGCCAGACATTGTGGTTGCTGGATATTTTTGTATTCGCATAAATATTTTGAAGTTTTTAATGGGATGCAATTAAGTTACTTGAAAACAGTTTGAACCTTTTGGATCCTGCCTCTTTGATTTGTTAGGCAGGTCTCAATACTTGCTCAGTCATTCCTTGCTACCGAGGCAAGACCTTGCTGAGTGCCCTGCTCAATGCCCTGCAAGGTGTAAGTTTTTTCATGTTTGGCTATGGGAAGAGGCACTCTTCCCGGCCCTGTGTGAGCACCAAGTGTCATTCTCTAATCTCTTCAGGGAGTTTTGGGTAGTTCAGATAGCCTTGGATAGTTTCCTCACATTCGTGTGCTACTCTGTACTGTGCTTAATACTTGTTGGGGACCCTCTGCAGATCTCCAGGGTTTTCTCTCTGCGTAGATCTCTCTTATCTGGTACTCTGTTCTGTGAACTCCAGCCACTTGATCTCCCTCCTCAACTCAGGGAGTCCACCCGGCTCTGCCTAGGTTCCTTCTTCTTGGGCCACAGCCCAGAAACTCTCTTAAGGCACTAAACTTGGTTAGTTGTTGGCTCACCTTATTTCTGTCCCACCTCTCAGGCATCACGGTAGAGTATTGATTACTTTTTATCGGCCAATAATTTGGACTCAGACCACAAACTCTGGCCTATGGTAGGCACCCACTCAGTTCATTTATTTTTGTCTTCACTGGACTGCTTCAAGTCAGCCCTGTAAATGCATAGTTCATCGTTCAGCTAGAGATTTGGGCCAAGTTTATACATAGAATTTAGGGCTCCCCCTTGCTGAAATTTTTTTCTCCTCTCTATGATTTCCCCCCTCTCATTCTGGCAGCTGTGTTTGTCCCAAAGTCTGTCTTCTCATTCTTTAAGCCAGAAAGACTTGTGGCTTTTCTGTTGGTGTTTTACTTGCCCTGTGTAATGCAAACTGGGAACTTCCCTCAAGATAAAAGCCATAAAATGCTTATACTCATCCCTTGCCATTTCTTTAAACATCAAATGAAGGTTTGGGGTGAGTGAAATGTAAAGACCCTCAAGGCTCAAAAATTCTGTATAATTTTATGAAAAATTATATAGAATAATCCCCTTGGAGAAGAAAAACATGTAAAAAGACATAAAACTAAAGATGTGGCAAAATTAAATATTTGCGTGTCATTAGGAAAACCAAACATTAGGGATGCATAGGTTAAGCGCAATAGAATTTTTATTATACTTGGAAAAAACAAAAACAATTATGACTCTTCTTCTTTTTTAAGGGATACATATTACTTTTGCCTCTGTTCTTCTTTGAGAGCCTCTCTTCATGTTCAGTCTCCTTCAAGAGAGTGACCTTATTACCAGGTGTCATTAATCTAATTTTGTAATATTATTTGTTTGTAGACCTGAAAATGTTCTTTCTTATGCAATAGACTTGGGATTTCTGTCTTTGTAATCTAGGCTTCAGTCTTAAATTCAAAAGCCAGTGAACTAGAAGTTTGTGTGAAAGATTTTCTATCTTCAGATAAAAAGCATTACTTTAAAGATTACCAAGGCAGATAAGTAGATGCTATTTTTAAAGTATTTTCATGGCTGGAGAACTTTTAGAAGACCAAAGTGCTAGAGGCTATCTGGGCATTAGTATGAGAGTTTTTCACTGGAGAATCATTAATTTGTTTCTTTCTATAATTTAGGCAGTCACTGAGGAGAATATTGCCTTTTTGCAGAAGAGAGTGGTAGAACTAGAGAACGAAAAGGGAGCCTTGCTCCTTAGTTCTGTGGAGCTGGAGCAGCTGAAAGCTGAGAATGGTACGTATAAATGAAAACCATAATTCTCTGTCTTCTTAACCCACAAGTGCCTCTACTTTTATCACTGTACGTATATAACATGTAGATTCTCTGATTCTATGATAATAAAGGTCTTAGCAGAGCTGGTAGTTATCGAAGATAGGATTAATACACATTAAACAATTTAAGCACAATACCTATGTTTACATAAATATAACATTTTGAAGTATAGGCTATAAATGCTGCAGGATTTCTGTATTATATTCTTTTTGGAGTGGTCAAGGAATCTTCTAGGAAGTATGGCTTGAATAGGACCTTAGTAAGATAATGAATTTTTAAATAGGCAAAATGAAGAAAGAAAGGACATTCCCGGTAATAAATTTGTGGGATGAGGTAACAGAGATCAGTACATAAAGGTTCAAAGGTAGAAAACCATGTTGGTTATTGCTCATGCTATGTACTGCTTAGAACCTCCATCCCTTTCCTTTAACCTGGCTACTTCTTACTTATCTTTCAAGCCTCAATGAGGACATTATCTTTTTAGGAAGTTGACCCTGATCCCCTAAGGTTGAGTTAAATGCATTTTTGTGTTTCTATAACATCCTAGCATTCTTTTAACATTGTATTAAAATCATCTGTTTATATATTTATATTTTATATTATACGCTCTTTATTTATTTATTTATTTTTTATTTTTTTTTATTTATTTTACTTTTTCCCCCCAAAGCCCCAGTGGATAGTTGTATGTCGTAGCTGCACATCCTTCTAGTCGCTGTATGTGGGACTCGGCCTCAGGATGAACAGAGAAGTGGTGCCTCGATGCGCACCCGGGATCCGAACCCGGGCCACCAGCATCGCAGCGCGCGCACTTAACCACCAAGCCACAGGGCCGGCCCCTATACGCTCTTTAAAGATAAAGTATAAGCTCTTCAAGGGCAGGGGCCATTTTTTTTTTCATCTTTGCTTTAACCCTTATCAAGAACTAGTATAGTACCTGGCAAATAGTGGCTGCTAAATAAAGTTTTGCTGGATTGAACTAAACTCAGCATTTTATTGTATTGGGTTGTGTGTGAACAGTTAGTAAAAATGAAGACATACTCCCTTGCATTTATCACCTGCTTCACAAGGACTTTATGGTTTTAGTAGCACGTAATTAACAATGCTTTACTGATCTATTTTATCCTGGATTAACTAACTACTGTGCTTGATCTTCTAAGAGTGAGAATGAACACCAAGTAAAGTTTGTACCATTTCTTAAACTCTAAAGCCAATATTTCCACCTTAACCCTTTTATGGTTCCACTTGGCTTTAAACTGGGGATTATATACCTTGATTAGACTATTTCCACCATTGCTAATACATAAAGAATTCCACAAATTTAGCTCATTATTC
Source organism: Ceratotherium simum simum (assembly GCF_057802395.1). Lineage (NCBI taxonomy): Eukaryota > Metazoa > Chordata > Mammalia > Perissodactyla > Rhinocerotidae > Ceratotherium > Ceratotherium simum. The sequence goes on along the minus strand of NC_141914.1, from coordinate 22,806,128 downwards.
AACCCACTCAGAGCACTTCTTTGAGACCATATCCATGATGCTTATTTTGCAGTTGTGCAAACAATACTTGTCACTGTCTTGTAGCTCATTATGGTTTAGAGGTGTTATGTGAGTTTCTCTTTGGCCTTTCCTGCAGGGATCACTGGACTTTAAAGTTTTCAGTGTTAGTTTTCATGTCTGGTCTCATAGGTTACTTTTGCTTTATGGGTCATGTTCTACTCAGCTTACCTTTTGCACTTTCATTTCTACCACTATACTTCTTCTTCAAATAATCTTGTGAAGTGTCTGAACACATTATATACTGGCTTGAATTCATTTATTTCATGAATTTTCATTCATTCATTCAGCAAATTTCTATGGTGCCTTTGGTATGTGCCAGACACTAATCTAGTTGCTGACGATGCTGCTCTAAATATATTAGAGGGGAAGACAGGCCATAAACATGTATATAAATAAGAAAATGTCAGAGAGTGATAAGTATTAGGATAAAAATAAAACAGGTTACTGCAAGTGTGCCTAGGGGAAAAGGAAAGCAGCATTAGAGTGGTCAAGGTGGGCCTCTCTGAGAACTTGAAACCTGACTGATGAAAAGGGGACAGCCATGCAAGGAGGCAGAGCAGACTGCATTCCAGGCAGGGAAAAGAGCAGTGTAAATACCCTGAGGTATGAATAAACTCAATATGATTGTAGACAGAGAGAAGCCCAGTGTTTTGGGAGTAGAGTAAACAAAAAATGGGCAGCACAAGAAGAGGAGGTTGGAGAATAAGTGAGGTCACATCATGAGGGCCCATATAGGTCATGCTAAGACATTTGGATGTAGCATAAAAAATATGCTAGGGCCGGCCAGGTGGTGTAGCGGTTAAGTACGCGTGCTTGGCTTCGGCGGCCCAGGGTTCGCAGGTTCGGATCCCAGGCGCGCACCGCAGAACTGCTTGTCAAGCCATGCTGTGGCGGCGTCCCATATAAAGTAGAGGAAGGTGGGCATGGATGTTCACCCAGGGCCAATCTTTCTCAGCAAAAATAGTAGGATTGGCATCGGATGTTAGCTCAGGGCTAATCTTCCTTACAAAAAAACAAAGCTTTTTTTTTTTCTTTAGTATATCTGTCTTAGCATCTCAGAAAGAGTATAAACTCCTTAGGGGCATGTTAATACTCAATATTTTTATCCTCCAAGGTACTACTACCCTTTTTAGGTATATGCATTGTAATAGACCATGGGGTAGAACTCAGAAGACTAGATTCTGATCCCATCTCTCTCTGCACTAGCTGTAGGTCATGTCATCTCTGTTTCTTCATATGATCATTGAGGAGATTGGATAGCTCCCTTCTGGTGCTAAAATTTGATGTCTTTATGCACATATGTAAAAGAACATTGAAGACATTATAAGTGGTATATTAATGCAAGATGTATATTATCAACACAGTAGGGTCATGGGTAAATTAAGGCAAATTTATTGCCCTAGAAGTCCCAAATTATGCCACAGGAATAGCTCCTTCTTGTCACATGCTCTGTCATCCCTCTCCGTACAAAGCCTTCCACTATTTATTATACTTCACTCAGGTTAATTACCATCACCTAGTAACATTCTTTTTTTTTTTTTTTTTTACAGTTTTTAGTTATTTTTTTACAGTTATTGAGAAATAATTGACATACATTGCTGTATATGTTTAAGGTGTAAGACATGATGGTTTGATTTACATATATTGCGAAATGATTACCACAATAGGTTCAGCTAACATCCATCTTCTCATACATACAGATACAATAAAAAGAAAAGAATAAAGGAAAAAAAATTTTCTCCTTGTGATGACAACTCTTAGAGTTACTCTCTTAACAGCTTTACTAGATATCATTCAGCCAAGTTAACTATAGTCATCATGTTGTACCTTCCATCCCTAGTACTTATTTATCTTATAACACAGTTTGTACCTTTTTATCGCCTTCCTCCAATTGCCCGCTCCCCGCCTCCAGCCTTTGCCTCTGGTAACCACAAGTCTTACCATTCTATCTTATATCTCATTTTCTCTTGCAACTTCTTTATTTTAATAAAATATGCCTTTTATCTCCCCTAAACTAGTTTGTCTGTTTCTTTCCTCTTGATTATTTCATTCATTTCAAATAGGCTCCCACACAATCATGCCTCTGTTTTTTCAAATACTCTACATATGTCTTCTAAGAATATTTATTTTGTGACTTTCAGAAAAACTGTCTTCTCAGATTACTCTCCTGGAGGCTCAGAATATAACTGGAGGGGCAGATAGAGAAGTCGGTGAGGTAAGTGATGTGTTCTTAAAATAACCAAATATGAAGTAGATCAAGAGAAGGTAGCCTCAAACCTAAAAAACATTTCAGCAATTTTCTAATGTTGACAGAGAATTACATTACCTAGAAAGTGAGATTTATTTAAGAGAGTCATTATTTTTCATTTACTCTCATTTGTTTTAGAATATTTTGATTTTTTTTAGTTGTCTTGAATCAACATAAGTACATTAGCCACTTATTTGGGATTTGATAACCCATTTCTCATGGGCTATCATCTATCTCAATTTCTTTGCCCATCTCAGAAGTTTGTCAATGAAGAGATTAGATAAAAATGTCTAGTCCCCCCTCACCAATCGCCATAGTTTCACTTAGGATTATATTAAAAAGGATATCTTTGGAGAATGATGCTTTTTATACCTGAAAATTACTATAAGAAATGTGTGGTTGCTTAATATTCTGTTAAGATTATTATTAGTTATATTGTGTTTATTTAGCTATGTTCTTCCAATCAAGAAGTCAGTGACAGAATCATAAATGGCCTTAAGGAATAAGGTAACTTCTTAACAGAAGTATCTGCTTACTTAGTGTATTAGAGTTCTCCAGAGAAACAGAACTAATAGGAAGTGCATATATAGAGAGAGATTTATTTTAAGGAATTGGCTCACACAGTTGTGGGGGCTGACAAATCCAAAATCTGCAGCATAAGCCAGCAGTCTGGAGAGCTGGAAAGAGTTGCAGTTTGAGTCCCAAGGCAGACTACTGGCAGAATTTCCTCTTTTTGAAGGAGATTAGTCTTTGGTTAAGTCCATAAACTGATTGGATGAGGCCCACTCCTATTATAGAAGGTAGTAATCTGCATTACTCAAAGTCTACTGATTTAAATGTTAATCCAACCAATAAAATACCTTCGCAGAAACATTTGGAATAACGTTTGACCAAGTATTTGGGTCCTATGGCCTAGCCAAGGTGACACATAAAATTAATCACCACATTTATATATCTTTTCCTGGGGCCACTGATGCTATCTTCACAACATTGTCAAAAGGGGACTAAATTTTGAAAATTGTAGCATTATATGGTTACTGACAAATTACAAGAGTCCAGAGTAAAAATGAATCTTGTTTGGCCAAGGGGGTGCTTAATGTTTTAAGATGCTTGGTGGTAATGTCTAGTGAAAATAAGATAACTTAGCTCAAAAAAGAACAGATAAGAAAGATGAGAATCTGTTAAGAAAAAGAGAAAGAAAAAGACAACAACCAGAAGGGAGAACAAATAAACAGGGTACAATGGAAAAGAAAGGGAAAAAATAAACCACACAAGAATTGCAAAAGGCAGGGTGACTAGGATAATCCCTTGGGGTAAGAGAGAGTAGAGAAGGCTCATAGAAAGTGTAAGGGCAGCCAAAAGGGGAAGACAAGTATTAGGACAGAAAGTAATGAGAGTGCCTAGAAAGAGCAGAGTTCTCTGGTTCTCTGCCCTCTCATTATGGAATGACGTTGATTTGCTACGTGAGCCAAAAAGTTAGTTGAACTTGGTGGATATTGTGGGGAGCATCAGAGGGCATGACTAAGGAAAGGAAGAGAGTGAGTGAAGTGGTGTGACAGTTAGAACAAAGGAAATAAGAATACTTAGATAAGAGAATAAGAAAGGAGTTAGTTACATTGAAGTCTTCTGGCAGAAGTGATGCCTGAACTATATCAGGTTGTTAATGTCAGTAGGGATGGATAAATAGGAACGTGACATGAAGAAATTATAAAGGAACTTTTTCGCTATGCTAACACCGTGTCCAGTTTTGGTCTATAGAAATTTGAGTACGAGTACTGCAGAGAGTGAAGAATTGTAAATGATTAAAAATAATGCTTATGAAAAATGAGATAACTTTTCTTAAAATAATAAATTCTAGTATAATGAATATTTTTTTCTTAGTGGCTGAGAATGATACCAAGATAATAGCTAATATTCATTGACTACTTACTCTGTGCCAGCTTCTGCTAGTAATGACAGAGCTAAGATGTGAGCGCAGGTAGGCAAGCTCAGAGCTTGTCCTCTTGGCCACTACATTATTTGACAATCCTATGGGTTTTTTTCCTCCTATCAAGTTGAAATTTTTTTCTGGGGGAAAAAAAAGGTGCTGTTGGCAAAGGCGGAGATTTTATTGTGTACACTGTCCCCAAACTCATTTAATAAGACACTAGTTAAATTTACTATAAGATTCACTGATTTCATTTCCCAAGAAAACAACTAGAGGAAGAAGTTTTATGGATTGAGCAGTCTAACACAGTAAGCTTTGTAATAACAACTTGGTAATTATTTTGTCAAACATGTCCATAATTTCATACCCAAGCCCCAGCAGAACTCCTTTTTGATGATTTCATCCTGGTAATTATTCTCAATCTACTTGTTTGATAATCTACTTATCTGTTAATGGCTATCTTATCAAATGTTTCTCATTTCAATTGATAGTTTAGGAAAAGGAATCCCATACCTTCCTCCTTGGCATGGGGTGAAACAAAAGTTTAGTCATTTCCTGCTCCTCTTTTTATTTTTAAGCAGTTCTTAGGAGAAACAAGTAGAAGTTTTAATCTTAAGAAAAAAAGTTTCCAAGTAAGGAATGTCTAGAAAATGAGTTCCGTGTTTCCTTAGGTATTATGAATTTGTCTTGACCTCAGTGCAGGTTTGACAGAGAGCCCTTAGAGGTCCAATTTGAGAAAATAAAAACTGATTTTAAAAGTATTTAGCAGTTTTATGGTAGGAAGGTTTGGACTGCAAAATTTCAGGTTTTGGTAAATGGAAAAAAATACAGTTTTCAGTTAGGCTGTTTCTTAAAAAAACATTTTCTTTCTTTCTTTTTTTTAAAATAGATCAGCAGAGTTGATATTACCAGGCTCAACAAGAGTAGCTCTTCTGCCGAGGAAAGTGGACAAGATGTGCTAGAGAACACATTTTCCCAGAAACATAAAGAACTATCAGTTTTATTGCTGGAAATGAAAGAAGCTCAAGAGGAGATTGCATTTCTTAAGTTGCAGCTCCAGGGTAAAAGGGCAGAGGGGGACGCTGAGGTCCTTGACCAGAAAGAAATGAAGCAGATAGAGAATGAAGGAGTATCTCCAGTTAGAATGACAGTATTGCCTGAAGATACAGGGCAGCATTTTCCCCCAGTGCCAAATGAAGAGGGCAGTCTTCCAACAATTGAAAAAGAAGAGCAGATGAGCACTGAACATCCACAAAGAACATCTGAGGAAATATCTCTGAATGACACTGGAATGGAATTGAAATCAGCAAAGCAGGGTGATGTTGATAACCTGGCTTCTGCTGTACCAGATATTTGTGAGAGTCACCAGGATGAATTGGAAAGACTAAAAAGTCAAATTTTGGAGCTTGAGATAAGCTTTCATAAAGCAGAAGAAACCTATGAGAAAAATTTAGATGACAAAGCTAAGGAAATAAGCAACCTAACCCAGTTGATTGAAGAGTTAGAGAAAAATGCAGAAAACACCAACAGTGCATTCAGTGCTTTGTCTGAAGAAAGAGACCAGCTTCTTTCTCAGGTGAAGGAATTTAGTGTAGTAACAGAACTGAGGGCTCAGGTACAACAACTGGAAGTGAACCTTGCAGAAGCAGAAAGGCAAAGAAGACTTGACTATGAAAGTCAAACTGCTCATCACAACTTGCTTACTGAACAGATCCACAGTCTCAGCATAGAAGCCAAATCTAAAGATGTGAAAATTGAAGTTCTACAGAATGAACTGGATGATGTGCAGCTTCAGTTTTCTGAGCAGAATACACTGATAAAAAGTCTGCAAAGCCAGCTGCAGAAGAAGGAAAGTGAAGTGCTTGAGGGAGCAGAACATGTGAGGGATATCTCAAATAAGATGGAAGAACTTTCACAGGCTCTTTCACAGAAGGAACTTGAAATAGCAAAAATGGATCAACTCTTACTAGAGAAAAAGAGAGATGTGGAAACCCTCCAACAAACCATTGAGGAGAAGGATCAGCAAGTGACAGAAATCAGCTTTAGTATGTCTGAGAAAATGGTTCAGCTCAATGAAGAGAAGTTTTCACTTGGAGTTGAAATTAAGACTCTCAAAGAACAGCTGAATTTATTATCCAGAGCTGAGGAAGCAAAAAAAGAGCAAGTGGAAGAAGATCAAGAAGTTGTTTCTGGCCTTAAGCAGAATTATGATGAGTTGAGCCCAGCCGGGCTAATAAGTAAAGAAGAACTTCAGCATGAATTAGACCTTGTAAAGAAAGAAAGTGAGCAGAGAAAGAGAAAGCTCCAGGCAGCTCTTATTAACAGGAAGGAACTTCTACAGAGAGTCAGTAGATTGGAAGAGGAATTGGCCAAAGTGAAAGATGAATCTAGAAAAGAGATCCCACTCAATGAGAGTGAGAGGGGGGAGATGGAGGAAGATAAGGAAAGCAAAGAGGACTCAGAAAAATGTATGACTTCTAAGGGCCAAGAAATAGAAATTTCTTTAAAACAGACAATATCTGAGAAAGAAATGGAACTAGAGCACATAAGGAAGGATTTGGAAGAAAAGGCAGCAGCCGAAGAACGGTTACAGGCTGTGGTCAAACAAATGAATCAGAACCTGCACGAGAAGACAAACCAAATAGATTTGCTCCAAGCAGAAATCATCGAAAACCAAGCAATTATCCGAAAGTTAACCACAGGTAATAAGGATGCAGGTGATGGAGACTCAGCAGCACCTGTAAAAGAAACAGAGGCGATCAGTCCACCTGGTGCAGGCGGTGGAGAACACTGGAAACCAGAACTGGAAGAAAAGATATTGGACCTCGAAAAAGAAAAGGAGCAACTTCAAAAGAAGCTACAGGAAGCGTTAACCTCTCGCAAGGTGATTCTAAAAAAGGCGCAGGAGAAAGAAAGACATCTTAAGGAAGAGCTAAAGCAACAGAAAGATGACTATAATCGCTTGAGAGAACAGTTCGATGAGCAAAGCAAGGAAAACGAGAACATGGGAGACCAGCTAAGGCGACTCCAGTTTCAAGTAAGGGAGTCTATAGACAGAAAACTCCCAAGCACTGACCAGCAGGAACCGAGCTCTCCCGCTCAAGGTTTAGAAGAAACTTTATTCAAAGCCACAGAGCAGCAACCTGCTCAACCTGTTTTGGGGTCTGACTTGTGCCCAGACTGGCCTTCTCATCCTGAAGATGCAAGTGCTCTGCAGGGCAGTACTTCTGTTGCTCAGATTAAGACCCAGCTGAAAGAAATAGAGGCTGAGAAAGAAGAATTAGAATTGAAGGTTAGTTCTACAACAAGTGAGCTTACCAAAAAATCAGAAGAGATATTTCAGTTACAAGAGCAGATAAATAAACAGGGTTTAGAAATCCAAAGTCTGAAGGCAGCATCCCAGGAAGCTGAAGCCCACACAGAGAGCCTGAGGGAGAAACTGGAAAGCAGTCAACTAGAAATTGCTGGACTAGAACATTTAAGAAAATTACAGCCTGAACTAGATGAACTGCAAAAACTCTTAAGCAAAAAGGAAGAAGAAGTTGGATACCTTTCTGGACAGCTTAGCGAGAAAGAAAAAGCCCTTACTAAAGTGCAGACAGAGATAATAGAACAAGAGGATTTAATTAAGGCTTTGCGTACACAGCTGGAAATGCAAGCCAAAGAACATGATGAGAAGATAAAGCAGTTACAGGTGGAACTTTGTGAAATGAAGCAAAAACCAGAAGAGACTGGAGAAGAAAGTAAAGCAAAGCAACAAATACAGAGGAAGCTGCAAGCTGCCCTTATTTCCCGAAAAGAAGCACTAAAAGAAAACAAAGGTCTCCAAGAGGAGTTGTCTTTGGCCAGAGATACCATTGAACATCTCACTAAGTCTCTGACAGATGTGGAAAGCCAAGTTTCTGCTCAAAATAAAGAAAAAGATACATTCTTAGGAAAGTTAGCTCTTCTTCAGGAAGAAAGAGACAAACTCATTGCAGAAATGGACAGATCATTAATGGAAAATCAGAGTCTCAATGGCTCTTGTGAAAGTCTGAAATTAGCTCTGGAGGGTCTTACTAAAGACAAGGAAAACTTAGTGAAGGAAATTGAATCTTTGAAATGTTCTAAGATTGCAGAAAGCACTGAGTGGCAAGACAAACACAAAGAGTTACAAAAAGAATATGAAATTCTTCTGCAGTCCTATGAGAATGTTAGTAATGAGGCAGAGAGGATTCAGCATGTGGTGGAAGCCGTGAGACAAGAGAAGCAAGAACTATATGGCAAGTTAAGGAGTGTAGAAGCAAACAAGAAAGAGACAGAAAAGCAGTTGCAGGAAACTGAACAGGAAATGGAAGAAATGAAAGAAAAGATGAGAAAGTTTGCTAAATCAAAACAGCAGAAAATCCTAGAGTTAGAAGAAGAGAACGACCGGCTTAGAGCAGAAGTACCTCCTGCAGGAGGTACATCTAAAGATTGTATGGAAGAAAGAAGTTCCAATTCCAACATGAAGGAGGAACTAGAAAGGGTCAAAACAGAGTATAAAACCCTTTCTAAGGAGTTTGAGGCTTTAATGGCTGAAAAGGACTCCCTAAGTGAAGAGGTTCAAGGTTTAAAGCATCAGATAGAAGGTAATGTATCCAAACAAGCTAGCCTAGAGGCCACTGAGAAACACGATAACCAAATGAATGTCCTTGAAGAGGCCACACAGACTGTCCCAGGTGAAGCTGATGAGCAAGACTCTCCGAGCGTGAGCACAAAGCCTGAATATTCAGAATCCATTCTATCAGAGAACAGTGCCAAGCCTGATATAACTGAGAATTTCAGCTCACATGATGAAATTAATAACTATCTGCTGCAGATTGATCAGCTCAAAGAAAGCATTGCTGAATTAGAGGAGGAGAAGCAGAAAGAAAAAGAATTTGGCCAGACTTTAGAAAATGAGAGAAATGCTTTGCTGAATCAGATGTCAGCAAAAGATAGTGAACTAAAAATGCTTCAGGAAGAAGTAACCAAAATTAACCTTTTAAATCAGCAAATCCAAGAAGAACTTGCCCGAGTTACCAAGCTAAAGGAGACAGCAGAAGAAGAGAAAGATGATTTGGAAGAGAGGCTTATGAATCAATTAGCAGAACTTAATGGAAGCATTGGGAATTATTATCAGGATGTTACAGATGCCCAAATGAAAAATGAGCTGCTGGAGTCTGAAATGCAGAACCTTAAAAAGTGTGTGAGTGAATTGGAAGAAGAAAAGCAGCAGTTAGTCAAGGAGAAAACTAAGGTGGAATCAGAAATACGAAAGGAATATATGGAGAAAATACAAGGTGCTCAGAAAGGACCTGGCAATAAGAGCCATGCAAAGGAACTTCAGGAGCTGTTAAAAGAAAAACAACAGGAAGTAAAGCAGCTGCAGAAGGACTGCATCAGGTACCAAGAGAAAATTAGTGCCCTGGAGAGAACTGTTAAGGCCCTAGAATTTGTTCAGACTGAGTCCCAAAAAGATTTGGAAATAACCAAAGAAAATTTGGCTCAAGCCACTGAAAACCGCCAGAAGGCAGAAACAGAATTAGCTAGCTTCAAAGTACTGCTAGATGACACTCAAAGTGAAGCAGCAAGGGTTCTAGCAGACAATCTCAAGTTGAAGAAGGAACTTCAGTCAAATAAAGAATCAGTTAAAAGCCAAATGAAACAAAAGGATGAAGATCTTGAGCGTAGACTGGAGCAGGTAGAAGAGAAACACCTGAAAGAGAAGAAGAATATGCAAGAGAAGCTGGATGCTTTGCGTAGAGAAAAAGTCCACTTAGAAGAGACATTTGGAGAGATTCAGATGACTTTGAACAAGAAAGACAAAGAAGTTAAGCAACTTCAGGAGAACTTGGATAGTACTGTGGCCCAGCTTGCAGCTTTCACTAAGAGCATGTCTTCCCTCCAGGATGATCGGGACAGGGTGATAGATGAAGCCAAGAAATGGGAGAGGAAGTTCAGTGATGCTATTCAAACCAAAGAAGAAGAAATTAGACTCAAAGAGGAGAATTGCAGTGTTCTAAAGGATCAACTTAAGCAGATGTCCATCCATATGGAGGAATTGAAGATCAACATTTCTAGGTAAATGAATAATAAATTTTTTTTACTCTTCCAAAGGCAATTGAAAGCAAAGAAAGTCTCTATTTAAACTATTTCTATTCCCTTTAATATTATGGAACTAATTTTGGCTTAAATTCCCCTAGAAGATATATTCTCTCTTGCTTCTGACTCTCTCTCTTTTTTTTTTTAGCAAATGACTTTCTGCAATAACTTGTATTAACATGAAAAATTCACAACTGCTTCTCTTCCCATCTTTCTATTGAGAGATCTCTTAGATTTCTCCCTGTCTTTTCATTTTCATTTCCACTACCCTTGTCTGGTTTTTTACTGTAGCACTCCCAAATTATTGCCCTTGCCTCCTAAATGATCTCCTCTTTTTCTCTTCTCCACATTCCACATCAATTCATACTGCATATGCCTTTTAGAGTTATTTTCCTCAAACTCCACTTTTTTATCACTTTTCAAGCTCAAGAACTAACAATGTCCCCCACACTTTGTACTCCTCTACTTTTAATAGAATCCTTCTGCTCTGAGACAGGTTTCCTCATTGTCTCTCATACCAAGATTATTCCTTTAAGGGGCCAGACATTAACTTGTCTGGAGCAAAGTAAAGCAAAATAAGGGAAAGTATTACTTTTTAGAGTGTCTGGAGCAAAGTAAAGCAAAATAAGGGAAAGTATTACTTTTTAGAGTGTCCAAAGTCATGTCATTAAAATAAGCAACATACTTTGGAGTTTATGGTTTAAATAGATGAGTGCTTAGGTGCAATATACCTTTAATACAGAGCATTCCGTAGAACTAATATCTCTTCATTAAAAAGATAAACACCTTCGATTATGAATATTGATTCTTTTATAGATCTGAGTACATGTTTTGTGCTCAGATATGTATGTAGATGTTCCTTAGGCATCAAGTACTTTTTCCTTGAAATCTGTAATTAATGACCTCTCTTTTTTTTCTAGGCTTGAACATGACAAGCAGATTTGGGAGTCCAAGGCCCAGACAGAGGTCCAGCTTCAGCAGAAGATCTGTGATACTCTCCAGGGGGAAAACAAAGAACTTTTGTCCCAGCTAGAAGAGACTCGACATCTGTACCACAATTCTCAGAATGAATTGGCTAAGTTGGAATCAGAATTGAAGATTCTCAGAGACCAGTCAATTGATTTGAATAACTCTTTAGAAAAATGTAAGGAAAATAAAGAAAATTTGGAAGGGATCATAAAGCAGCAAGAGGCTGATATCCAAAACCATAAGTTCAGTTATGAACAGCTAGAGACTGATCTTCAGGCCTCCAGACAACTGACCAGTAAGCTGCATGAAGAAATAAACATGAAAGAGCAGAAGATTATAAGCCTGGTTTCTGCCAAAGAACAGGCAATCCAAGTAGCTGTTGCTGAACTGCATCAGCAACATGATAAACAAATTAAAGAATTGGAAAATCTGCTGTCCCAGGAGGAAGAGGAGAATATCGTCTTAGAAGAGGAGAACAAAAAAGCCGTTGACAAAACCAATCAGCTTATGGAAACACTGAAAACCATCAAAAAGGAAAACATGCAGCAGAAGGCTCAGTTGAACTCCTTCGTTAAATCCATGTCTTCTCTCCAGGATGACCGTGACCGCATAGTCGGTGACTACCAACAGCTAGAAGAGCGACATCTCTCTGTAATCTTGGAAAAAGACCAACTCATCCAAGACGCTGCTGCCGAGAATAATAAGCTTAAAGAAGAAATTCGGTGCTTGAGGAGTCATATGGATGATCTCAATTCTGAGAATGCCAAGCTAGATGCAGAACTGATCCAATATAGAGAAGACCTGAACCAAGTGATATCAAGAAAGGACCATCAGCAAAAGCAACTCCTTGAAGCTCAGCTTCAGCAGAATAAGGAGCTAAAAAGTGAATATGCTAAATTAGAAGAAAAGCTAAAGGAGTCTGAGGCAGCAAAGGAGGATCTGCAGAGGTCCTCTATTGTCCTACAGGAAGAGAAACAAGGTTTATCTAAAGAGATTGAGAACTTGGAAGTATCTATATCTCAACTAAGGAAACAATTGACAGCCTTGCAAGAAGAAAGTACTGTAGGAATATTTCAGGCCCAATTAAAAGTAAAAGAAGAAGAGGTACAGAGGTTAAATACTACCCTTTCCTCCTCTCAGAAGAGAATTACAGAACTGGAAGAGGAATTGGTTTATGTTCAGAAGGAAGCTGCCAAGAAGGTGGGTGAAATTGAAGATAAACTGAAGAAAGAGTTAAAGCATCTTCATCACGATGCAGGGATAATGCGAAATGAAACTGAAACAGCAGAAGAGAGGGTGGCGGAGCTAGCAAGAGATCTGGTGGAGATGGAACAGAAGTTACTCATGGTCACCAAAGAAAATAAAGATCTCACAGCACAAATCCAATCTTTTGGAAGGTCTATGAGTTCCCTGCAAAATAGTAGAGATCATGCTAATGAGGAGCTTGATGAACTGAAAAGGAAATATGATGCCAGTCTGAAGGAGTTGGCACAGCTGAGAGAAGAACAGGGCCTCTTAAGCAGAGAGAGAGATGTTCTTGTTTCTAAAGCTGCATTTCCAGTAAACTCCACTGAGGATAACAGCTCACCTCACCTTGAGAAACTTAACCAACAGCTTCTATCCAAAGATGAGCAACTGCTTCACTTGTCGTCACAACTAGAAGACTCTTACAACCAAGTGCAGTCCTTTTCCAAGGCTATGGCCAGTCTACAGAATGAGAGAGATCACCTGCTGAATGAACTGGGGAAATTCCGCAAGTCAGAGGAAGGGAAGCAGAGGTCTGCAGCCCAGCCTGCAACCAGCCCAGCTGAAGTACAGAGTTTAAAAAAAGCTATGTCATCACTCCAAAATGACAGAGACCGACTAGTGAGTGTCTAATTCTTTCTTTCTGATCTTCATTTGAGAGTTTTTGAACCTTTCTTTAAATTGATTTTCACTTCTATAGAAAAGGAGAAACAAATTCTTATACGTATTCTCTGGGCACTCCGGGACAGTATTATACATCCCACAGGTTCTGTTTGGTTTTAGAAAAACACAGAAGCATTATTTAAATTACTTTAAATCTGCCAGTACCATTTTGAAAAAATTACGAATTTCCTTTGCACAAAACTCTCCACTGGTTGTAAAAGGACCAAGAGATGAAAAGCTATTTTATATATTTTATACACACACACATAAATGTTTCCAGAATTTGTCATAGTTTAATTGAACAAAAGTAGAGGGATCACTCAATGCTTTCTTACAGTGACAGTTTAGCAACAGATCCTCTGGTAGAATTAAGGGTAGAGAGGACTCAGCTTGTCTCATACTTATGTATAATTTAACCCTAATTTGTCAAAAAAAAGTTAAATGTAAAAAGGGTTAATTTAAATAAATTTAAATGACTATTTAGTAAAGTTTTATTTGCAGACTGAACTGTTCACCCCCTTCCCACCCAACTTGTTTTCAATCTGAGAGAAAGATAAGGAGGATCTCTAATGCTAAAATTTTGCTGCCTTTAGTAGGATCCAGTAGTTTAATCAAGGTCTTTTTTTCTGAAAACTTTCAGGTCACCAAGATTCAGAGGCAAAAACTGGAACTATGTGAGCCAAGATAGGTTGCCAGGGGATTCTACTTTGTGACATTACTATCTTCACTTTAATGACAGTCTCTTAACTCTGTCGAGGCTATGTACTTAGGCCAAATAGGAAATAAACTGAGCCTGAAAAGTCTGGATTTTCCACTTTTAAAAGTGACTGACCCATGCCCAGAATATGAAAATTCTAGTTTTGGGGCCAGCCTGGTGGCATAGTGGTTAGGTTTGCATGCTCTGCTTCAGCGGCCCAGGGTTTGCGAGTTCAGATCACAGGCACGGACCTACACACTGCTCATCAAGCCATGCTGTGGTAGCGTCCCATATATAAAATAGAGGAAGATTGGCACAGATGTTAGCTCAGGGACAATCTTTCTCAAGCAAAAAGAGGAAGATTGGCAACAGATGTTAGATCAAGGCCAATCTTCCTCACGAAAAAAAAAAAAATTCTAGTTTTTAAGATTAGCCCTAGTGAAAAGATCATTTCCTCTAACTGTAAAGTGTTGTGCAAATTTTTCTTTTTCTTTGTACGTAATGTGTTCATTCATATTACGCTAATATCCAACAGACAATCTTTTCCCTCTTGTAATCTAACAAAGCCCCCCTTTTCAGCTATAGTTTTGACATCAATACAATTTATGCATATTTGTTTATATTTTTAAAATAGTTTGAGTTCATCTGACTTTGTCCTAGGAGCTTAACCTTTTGTCATTGCTTTCAGAATGCAAATGTAAAAGATTTTCATCAGGACAGTATATATCTCAAAGCTGTATTTTATAACACTCAGGTGTTGATTATCTTCTAAGTCAAAATCTGTTTCCTGGAAGCTGTTAGGATAGATTCTGAGTTAACTATGTTTCATTCAGTGAACTGCTTTACTATTCTTATCTAGTGTAAATACTAGGGACTTAACTTTCTGTCTGTCGACCCCCATTTCACATTTTTGTTTGCTGGATATTTATAAGCCAAACCAGGATTTTTTTATTTCCATTTTTGTCTAATTCATAGTAGTGTTTATCTGTTCCCTAAGGCTATGATTTTATTTCATTTAATCATCAAGGTCTATCATTTCTTTATTCACAATGTGCCTCAAATATCTCTTTTTTTTTCCATCATCAACATCTTAGGTAGGATAAGTTCTTAACACCTTACCCTTAAACTGTTGTAATTTTGCTGCTCCCAGTTTGTCACCTCTCCAGTACATTGTATATATCATTGCTGAATAAATCTTTCTGAAACTCTACTTTCTTATTACCACACTACTCAAAAACATTTAAACGTTGTACTATCTCTAGAATAGTTCCTAAGCTGATTCGGACCTCTTAGTCTGGCAGTTAAGACCCTATAATTTGTCCTTGCCTTCTTTCCAGGCTTCCCTTTTACTGTCCCCTGCTCATACTCTTCATTCCAGCCATACTGATCTACTTATTATGCAATAGTCATATCTAGTACTTCCTACTTACTTACATTACCATTCTCTCAACCAAAATGCCTTCCCAATTTTCCTTTTTTGGGCAAATGTTTCCTGGTCTTTAAAGGTCACCCCAGAGCTCAAATCCTCTGGTTGCATTTCCAGATCATTTGATTGTCTGTTACCTTCTGTTTGTATGTCCCTAGTGCTTTTCTTTTCCTTTGTCCCATATTGTCTTGGTGTGTGTGTGCGTATGTATCTATGTGTGTTTAATTTCTGTACACTTATTTTTCTTTCCCCAATTAGATTGCAAACTCCTGGTAAGTAAGTGTCATGTCTTGTACTTGTTTGTATTTCCCATGGTTTTTAGCATTGGGGTAATTAATTGTATGGTAGATAATCAACAGTTGGTAGTCATTATATTTGTAGTTGTTACTGAGAGCACTATTTTCTCCATTTCATAAAACTGTCATGTAGGGGAGTTATGGGAACTTTTGAGACTGAGGCTTTTACGTCTGCCATGAACGAATCATAAAGCCTAGGCGGGGTTATAAACCACGTGAAGGCCAGACAGTCTGACTCGGTGATACTGAATACTGGTCTGCTGCAGTCTGCTGAGGCCTTTCAGCGTACTTTCTCATTGTATTGTTGACTGTCCATCAACTCTTCTCTTCCACATATCTTGTTTTCAGTCTGTCTCAATGGTCTTTGAAGTTTCTAGTCTCTGAATCAGTGGCTGCATGTACGATAAATATGGGAGATATCTTATTTCATTCGCTATCAGTTTAAACATTCAGCCTAGGCCAGCAGTTATCACCTCTGCCTACACTACACACCCTTTCCCTCAGGACCACCCCAGAGATGATTTAGGTCTAAAAGGGACTTAGGTCACTTTGGTTCTCTTCTTTACTTGGTCAAGGGGAAGTTTTCCAAATAAAATCTGAGGCAGGTCATTAGCCCAGGGAATTCCACGAGGGTATAACAAACAACTCTGAAAACATTCTGGAGTTTTCATACCTGTCCAGACTTCCTTAGGACTTTCCCGTAATCAGATGAAGCACTTAGACAATTCCTATGTAAAGGATGGAGAGCAAATCTCTACAGGTCCCTGTATTTGTTTACAGGTCCCTGTATTTGTTTACCTATACTCACTTTATTCTGAAAATGACTTGAGGTAGCATATAAAGATGTGAACAGTTTTTCAAGATAATGTATTACAAGAAACTGGGAAGGAAGGGACAATAAGGATAGGAGAGAAAAAGATTAAAGCAGGAGTAAGTTTAGTGTCCCAAGGAGATGTCACAATATTCTGTTAGAAAGATGGGCCACTACTTTTGCTCTGAGCTTTCTGGCAACCATCAGAAATAGGAAATGAAAAAACCATGTGCATGAATTACAGTGTCTGTATTTTAGGAAAAAGGTAAAAAGAAAAACTTGTTCAAGATAGGAATAGTTATTATTTAAGTATTGAGGCCTGCAAGAAATTTCTTCTGTGTTTCCATAGAGAGGACACTATGAAGTGAAACATCCTTTACTTCTCTACAGTAAATATGATAATAGTTTCGTAGGGTTTTTATTTAGCTGTCTCTTGATGTAAGTGCATAGCAAAAGAATTTTGTACAGTTCACTAAAGGTACCTCTACAAGTGGCTAAAACGCAGTCCCAGACACAAAGCTTTCTGATGATCTGGTCTATTCCAAGGATTACATTTAGAGTATCTGGACTAGAGGAGTGAGTGGATTGCATGAAGAATATATTTTTGCTTTAAAACAAAACAAAAATATGTTTTTATTTTAGTTTTTGATTAAAAAATAAAGCTATACACACATATTTAATGAGTCACTAAATTCTACAATATTTGATGAGAAAAATAAACAGTAGCACCCACAACCCTGTTTCTCCTTCTCTAGAAGCAATTTGCTTTCAACCCTTTTAATTTATTATTTTGGTGTTTACTCACTACCTAAATATCATGCTCATAGTGCGTCTTGGCTTTTCATTCTTTGCGTTAGCTACTCACTTTCTTTTGTGTTAACAGGGTTTAGTTTGCTTTACTCCCACCGCTTCCATGGTACATTCGCACATTTTCCTTATACAACTCCTTCCCCGTTCTCCTGATGTTAATTTAATTTTAATTTTAGTTAAATCAATATTCAGTGTTTACATTTTTATAACTACAAATGCTATTAGAGCTGAGATGTGTTACTTTTATTTTCCTCAATATCTTTGTTTTTCCTAGTTAAGAACTATTTTTGTTGTTACTTACTTAGTTTTCTTTGCACTTATCAATGTAATTTCACCCTAGATTTACTACCATTTATCCACATCTCCTCTCAAAATGTTAATTCCTATCAATTTTGTCTTTATAAAGAAAATTCCCCTGGAGTCTCTTTCGTGCTCTTGTGTGAACCAGTTGCCCTGTACTTCTAGGACACAATTTTCATCCTAGAATATCGCCCTTCACCTCTCTCCTGTATTAGATCTCCTGTTTCTTGTATTCCGTATCCTCCTCGACTTGGTTTTGTGCCATCGTTCCATTAGAATAAATCATTCAGTAGTAGCTCCCTAAGAAGAGATAACAGGGGAGGTAAATTTATTGAAAATGTCTTTTCATCTCTTATACTTGACTGATAGTTTGCGTGGGTATAGAATTCTAGGCTGAAAGTAATTTCCCTTCAAAATTGTGGAGACATTGGTTTATTGCCTCTTAGCTTACATTGTGGTTCAGGAGTCTAAAGTTCTTCTGATTCCTGATCCTTTGTTTGTGATCTGTTTCTCACTCTTTCTCTCCCCCTCTCCCTTTCATCTCTCATCTCTCTCTCTCTCTCTCGAAATATGTAGAATCTTTTAGTTCTGTGTGTTCTGAAATTGCATGATAATGTACTTTGGTGTGGGTCTATTTTCATTCATCATTCTGTCTAATTCTTTGAATCTAAGAAGTCATACTCATCAATTTTGGGAAATTCTATTGAATTATGTTTTACCATTTTCCCCTATCCTTTTTCTCTATTGTCTTTTTTCTGAAAATGCTGTTATTTAGATGTAGGACCATCTGGATTGGTTCTGTAATTTTCTTACCTTTTCTATTCTTTTTGCTATGCTTTGGGAAGATTTTCTCACCTTCATCTTTTGAACGCTATATCGAAGTTTTCATTTTGGCCGTCCTGTTCCTAATTTCTAAGGATTTCTTTTTTTTTTTTTTTTTTTTGCCTGTCTCATGGATATAGGCTCTTATCTCTTCAAGAATAGTAGTGATAGTTTTGTTCTTTAAAGCTTTCTTGTAGTGAGTTTTTCTTTATAATTTTTTATTTCTGCTATAATGTTTCTTATCTCCAATATTCCCTCTTAAATCTTTGAGTATATAACATTCTTTCACTTGGTAATCTCTTCCAAATTACTTTTCTTCTAGTTTCTTTTCATCCCTGCCTTAATGTTAGCCGTTCTGCAGGTGAGGGTTAATCCTTGGTTTACTCTTCATGTTTAAGGGTAGGATCTAAAAAGCTTGTGGGTGGGGCTTACCAGCTGTGAATTTCATTGTGGGGTGTTTGCTGAGGTTTTTGTGGGTAGTCTCCACGTTGGTATTTTTAGTTCCTCTTGGGCTGGTCAGATTTTCTAGAGGAGACTTCTCCCTTCCTGCATGGATGGTAAAGGCCTGTGTGCCAGCACTCTCCAAGCTGAGCAAGGGAAAGGCTTAAAGCATTCAGAAAGCATACATTCACTTGATCACCCTTGTTTTAGAGCAGTACCCTTACCTTCAGCTGTGCCTGGGGTTCCACAGTCCAGAGACACTTCTTTTACCTTCTCCAGAGAATAAAACTCTAGTTGTCTGTCAGAGTAACAAAATACGTGGAGCTGAGGAGAGTAGGGATGCAATTGTTTCTTAAGCAGCTTTCATCTAATCCTCCTTATTTCAGCTACCACCCCCTTCCTCCCCCATCACCATCTTTTCCAGAGGTACCTGGTGCTGTTAATTCCTGAGCCTTTTGAAGATTCTGCAGAGTAAGTTCTCTTGGTTCATGGCTTTCCCTATTGCCAGCTTAAGATTTGGCTTTCCCAGATCTGTTAAGTCTGTTAACCATGTATGTATCTGCTTTTCAGCTTCCAAAACTAATTTTGTTGCTGCCAACTTCTCTCTTGTTCTTCCTGTTCTTGTGTTTTATGCTTTAAAAAATGATGCTTTTATTGTAGCTTTAGTGATGTTTCCAGAGTGGGTAAAAGAGATGTGTGTTCAAGGCCCCCCTCTTTGTCCAGATGTCCTGACGTTATTTCTTACTACCAAGCTTTTAATGAGTGTTGGGGTTAAAGATATACCTGGAATATAGATAGGCACTTTTGCTAATTAAAGACAAGTCCATCATCATTGTACCATCATCATCGTCATCATCATCATCACCACTAACTTTGTGTGTGGAGTACATTAATTTTCTCATTTAATTCTCATAATCTTATGAGAGGTACTGTAATTATCTTCATTTTATGGGTGAGGGAAATTAAGGCTTAGAGGGTATGAGGAGCATACATAGGGTCACACAACCCAGACGAACAGGACATCTGACTCCAAAGCCTAAATGCTCTTAACATTGGGCCTGGGCACCACTGCCTCTTTATAATCAACATCAGCTAGGCTAGAGTTAAGGTTGATATCCATGTAAGTTTAGATACCTAACCAAAGCACATGGCTAAATAGAAAGCCGGTCCGTCTTGGCACTTCTTGTTCTGGGGAGTTACCACCCACAAAGAAGCTGTAGGTCCCTTAAGTCTATCCCATGTCAGAGTTGTAGATTTAGAGTCAACTTAGGACTTCAGGGGTTGGAGACTGGGGGAGAAGTTGCAGGAATGGTCAGGCCCTGCAGCCTTGATGGCAGCTCCATGGGGTGATTCCCACCAGCCTGGCTGCACGTATTCCACCATTTTAGGGACTCATGCTGCAATGAATTGTCAAAGGACTGTTTGGTGCCGGTGGTCTGTCATGTTGTCTGACTGACTTAGTAGGGAGCTGCTGGTGACTTAGAGCAGGGTGAATGAGATGTGGTGAATCACCCTTTTACTTTCCCTTTGGTTAAAGCTGAAAGAACTGAAGAATCTGCAACAGCAATACTTACAGACTAATCAAGAAATCACTGAGTTACGTCCACTGAAGGCTCAACTTCAGGAGTATCAAGATAAGACAAAAACATTTCAGATTATGCAAGAAGAGCTCAGGCAGGAAAACCTCTCCTGGCAGCATGAGCTGCATCAGCTCAGGTATGATAATTCCTGCTTTTCGACGCTTTTCTTTTGTTTTCTTTTCTTTTTAACTTTTTATTATGAAATAAATACAGATTTATAGGAAGTTGCAAAAATAGTGCAGAGAGCTCCTGCGTACCCTTCACCCGGTTTACTCCACTGGTAACATCTTACATAACTATAGTACAATATCAAAACCAGGATATTGACATTGGTACAATTCAAAGACCTTATTGAGATTTCACCAATTTTACATTCACTCAAGTATGTGTGTGTATAGTTCTCTGCAACTTTATCATATGTGTAGAGTCATCTAACCACCACCACAACCAAGATATACAACTGCTCCATCACCACCAATATGTCCCCTGTGCTACTAGTTTATAGTCACATTCTTCTCCTCCCTCCCACCCTCGCATCCCTAACTTC
The DNA here is from genome assembly GCF_057802395.1 of Ceratotherium simum simum. NCBI lineage: Eukaryota > Metazoa > Chordata > Mammalia > Perissodactyla > Rhinocerotidae > Ceratotherium > Ceratotherium simum. The sequence goes on along the minus strand of NC_141914.1, from coordinate 22,785,181 downwards.
TGGCAACCAGTAATGTGTTCTCCATCTCTATGATTTTGTCATTCTGAGAATGTTTTTAAGTGGAATCATATAGTATATAACCTTTTGAAATTAGCTTTATCACAAATCATAATTCCCTTGAGATCCATCAACATCGTTGCATGTATCAATAGTTCATTCTTTTTATTGACAAATAGTATTCCCTGGTATGAATGTACTGCTTTAGCCATTGACCCATTGAAGGACATGAGTGTTGTTTCTAAGTTTTAGCTATTATAAATAAAGCTGCTATAAACATTGTGTGAGGTTTCTTTGTGGACAATAAGTTTTCATTTCTCTGAGATAATTGCACAAGAGTGCAAATGCTAGGTTGTATGGTAAGTGTATGTTTAGTTTTTTAAGAAACTACAAAAGTATATTCCAGGATGACTGTACCAATTTATATTCCTACCAGAAGTATATAAGTGATCAAGTTTCAATTATCAAATGCTGCACCCTCATCAGCCTTCGATATTGTAACTATGTTTTAGTTGTTTTTAATAGGTATGTGATACTATCCCATTGTGGTTTTAATTTGCATAATGGCTAATAATGTCGAACTTTTTTTATGTGTTTATTTGACATCCATATATCCTTTTTGATGAAATGTTTGTTCATATGTTTTGTACATTTTGTAATTGAGTTGTTACTTTTTCGCTGTTGAGTTTTCATAATTCTTTGTATATTCTAGATACAAGTTCTTTGTCAGAATATGTGGCTTGCAAATATTTTCTCCCAGTCTTCAGTTTATCTTTTCATCCTTCTCAATAAGGTCTCTTTAATTTTGATGAAGTCCAATTTATTGACTATTTTTCTATTTATTCAGATTCAGTAGTTTCTGTTGTTCTATCTTCAAGTTCACTGATTCTTTCCTTCATCCCCTCCATTCTGCTGTTGAGCCCATTGAGTTAGCTTTTTATTTTGGATATTGGATTTTTCAGTTCTAAAATTTCCATTTAGTTCTTCTTTATATCTTCTGTTTCTTTGCTGAGGCTTTCTCTATTTTCATTTGTCTTCAGTGTGTTAGTAATTGCTTGTTGAAGCATTTCTATGATGGCTGCTTTAAAATCCTTTTATAATTCCATATACATAATTCCAACATCTGTATCATCTTGGTGTTGTAATCTGTTGATTTTCTTTTCTCAATGAGGTTGTGATTTCCCTGGTTCTTAGTATGATGAGTGATTTTCAGTTGTATCCTGAGCATATTGGAGATTATAAAACTCTCAATCTTATTTAAATCTTCTGTTTTACTAGTAGGCTTCCACTGACACCACACTAGCAGGGGAAGAGGAACACTGCCAGTTTACTGCCAGATGGAGAGTGAAGTCCACTGGGCTCCTTACAGCCTTCATTGATACCCCTTGGGGGAGGGAGTGCCCTGATACTGCCGGGAAGAGATGAAAGTCCAGGCTCCCCACTTGTACTCCACTGACACCACAGTTAGTGGGGAGTGGTGCCTCATTACTCTTAGGTGACAGTAGAAGTCCAACTTCCACACATGGCCTCTGTTGATACCACTGGGGAGTGTGGAGAGGGACACCTCATGATCACTGGGCATTGGTGAAAGTCCAGGCTACCCACTCAGTCTCCACTAACACTGCAGGACAATGGTTGAGGAGGGGCACTTTGTTAGCACTGGGTAGTGCCCGAAGTCCAAACTTCTCTCTTGGCCTCTTCTGATACTATCTCTGCAGGGACAGGGAGGAACACTTCATTCCTTGTTGTGGGTAGAGGTGGATGTTCAGGCCCCACATGTTGTCTCCTTGGACATCGCAGTGGGGGTGGGGGTGGGGGCAGTCAGAGAGAGGCACCTCTTTACCACTGGTGGTGACAGTCCAGGGTACACACTTGGCCTCTTCTGACACCACCCAGCAGGGAGGGTGAGACGCACTTAGTTACCTCCAGGCAAGGGTGTAAATCTGGCCTGTCCACTAGGATTTTGTTAATGAGAGTAGGGAGGTACTGTGATTTTTCCATAGTGTTCGCCTAGAGTAGGGTGGTTATTGTCATTAATGTTTCTGTCTCGGTAGGCTGCCTTTGGCAAGAGAGAGCAAACTTTTCTTGGCACTCATTGGTGTTTCCAGGTTGTTGGATCCTCCTTCACCCAGTTTGGGGTATATAGAACTCAAAAAGAAAAACCAGCAAATTCACTGCTATATCTTTCCTCAAGTCCTAGGGTCCCTAGCTGTTCCACCTTCTCTCCCTCTTTCTAAGTCGTCTTGTATTTGTTTATATATATATACGTATAAATAATTCCCAGGGTTTTTATCTATACTTAGTGGGATGAATAAGGAGAAATACATCTACTCCATCTTGTCTGATCCAGAAATCCAAGCCCTTTACTTTTAAAGATGAATAACTATATGGTACAATTAGAGCAGAAAAATATTATGATGGGAACTGTAATTCTGGTTGGTTTTTTAATTCAGTTGTTTCTAACAAATTTGATCTAAAGGGAAAAAGTAAAGAATAAACATTTAACGGTATAAAAAACAGGTCCTGTTGTTGGGAATTTATTACTGTTTAGGTGGTGCATGCCACTTTAATAAAATCAAACCCAAAGCTTTCAAGGTTTGGTACTAAAAGGAGAATCTCCATGTTGGAAAGTGCTGCTGATGAAGCAGCACCTGCTTTGTCTCGCCTGCTGCTACAGGACAACCACGAGCAGTGAATACAGAGACTGTGAGGTGGAGTCTAGATTCCTGTCCACCTTACAGAGGGGCAACCAGGATAACAGATATCACTTGAGTAAAATAATAATTCTGACCTCCCTAAGAGAGCTCTACAAGAGATTTGTTCCTTCATGGATCCTAGATGAAATCTGCTTTATTGAAATGATACTTCAAATAAATATTTGAAATAAACTTTATAGAGCAAAGTTGATAGAGCAAAACACTTTTTAGAATTTGGTGACTTAAATTTTATCCAAAAATAAATTTGGAGTAAAATTACATCCAAAAGATTTTCATATTTAACATCTTTATGGACTTTCTCATAAGTGACAATGTATCAAACTTATTCCGTGGAGTGGGCAGCTTCCCCAGATAATACAAGAACACAGTTTTTGCCAAATGATAGTGATTGCAGAGAAGGTAGAAAACTGTCCATTTTTGCTCTCTGTGAATACAGATGTCATCTGTTTCTTCCTTCTGGAATTGAACCGCAAGAGAAAAGATGAATTGCTCCATTTCAAACTCATCTTTTTTTTCTCCCAGGGAGTAGCTGCCTGAGCTTTATCCTGTTAGAATCTCAATTCAGGGGGCCGGCCCCGTGGCTTAGCGGTTAAGTGCGCAGGCTCCACTACTGGCGGCCCCAGTTCGGATCCCGGGCGCGCACCGACGCACCGCTTCTCCGGCCATGCTGAGGCCACGTCCCACATACAGCAACTAGAAGGATGTGCAACTATGGCATACAGCTATCAGATGTTAGCTCAGAGCTGGTCTTCCTCAGAAGCACAAAGAGGAGGATTGGCATGGATGTTAGCTCAGGGTTGATCTCCCTCACAAAAAAAAAAAAAAAAAGAATCTCAATTCATCATCAAGAGATAAGGCTCTCAGTCTCTCTTCCTCCAGAAGTACATTAGTGCTGACCATTGAATTTAGGACCCTCCAAAGGTGATTGGGACCATATCGGAGCATCACCTTGATGTCTCCCATGTTATCTCCAGATCACCTGGAGCTACAAAAACTTTAAGTGTCCGGTTACCAATGTAAACGTAAGAAGAGCTGCAATGCTCTAAAGGCTTATTTTCTGCAGACACCTGTTCCTCTTTAAATTTCCTCAAAGGGCATTCCGAAAGGATACTTTCCTTACAAAGTTGACCCTTGGGGAGGATAAAAAATGATTTCTGGTCTATTGTGGGTTTTTCCCCCCTCATTTTCTCCCTTTCCACCTTTCTCTTAGCCTTTCTCTCTTTGCCTTCCACATTTAAGCAATTTGGAAGAAAAGTAAAATTATATATCAAGTGGATGTGAGTAAATTAGGAGAAGGAAAGGAAGACATTTTACTTCACTTTTAGAAGGAAGAAGAAAATGAGGACACAGATGTGATTCATTGACTTCAGGACCAGCTTCTTGAGCTGAATATCTTCAAGACTCTCTGTCTTTTGCTCTTGACATACCTGGGAGAAATGGGCTTTTCAAACATGAAAAAGCTGGAACATCTTATTCAAGCTTTTCTGGGCCTTGGGGTTGGCTTATCAGGAGAGCCTGAATTTGTACCATGACCTTTCTCTTCCACTCTTGGCTCCTGGTTTGTATATTCTGTTCTGGTTCTTGTGCTCTCTTGCTTAAGGGGTAGGTGAGGTATAGCGCTTTTATGGCTGAGTTCTATTAAGTAATCAGGTTTGTTCCTTAGCCTCTCTTCTCCATTGAGTGTCTCTTTGGACCATAACCACTTGTCTATCCTTCCAAAAGAATGGCAGCTTAGAGTCTTTTAGATTGTGATCTTTCTCATGCATTCTCACTCTTACACTCTGTCTTTCTTGTTCTCTCTCATTTTTCACAGACGAATATCAAAGAAAGTATTTTAGAAAATCCCTGTGCCTTTTACATATAGTGCATTGTAATAAAAATTTATTTTATTTTCTAAGTTTTAGCTCTGCCTTTTTGAAAAGATTTCGACTGTAATTTAAGTCGCCTCTTAGCAAAGTAGGATTATTTCATAACAGGTATATGTCATTTAGAAAAGACCATCTTACCTTATTTCTAGAGAGAAAGACAAAATTGTCAGATGCACTTCAAACAAAACTTTTTGTTATTGGGAGAAACAGAGACATGGGTATTACTCAAAGTGAAGAGATGCTGCAGAAATTTGATTACAATCCTAATGGGTTTTTTTCAGGCATAGTTTTAGAAGTAGAACTAAAGAATATGGCAGAGAGGCAGTTTTTGGTAGTACTGCAGAAAATTAGCTGAGGTCAAATAGAAGCCTCCCTCCTGGCCAAACTTAGAGAATAAACAAATAGAAATATCAGCAGCTAATATTTATTGAGTTATTATGATGTGCCAGGCTCTATGTTTGGTGCATGACATAGAATATCTCATTTAATCTTCACAATAGTCCTAAGGAATAAATAGTTTATTCCCATTTTACCAATGAGGCTCAGAGAGATTAAGTAACTTACTCAGGGTCTCATGCCTAGGTATGACAGAGCCAGGATTTGAACCCAGGTCCTTCAGACTCTGCAGTTGCATTCTCATAACCATGATGTTATACTGCATCATGGCACTGCCTCTCTGAAGGATCGCAGTGGTTTCCCATTGCTGCAGAGTAAGCTTTATTTAGCATGCTATTCAGTGCCCCACATGATCTGACCTCATTCCTCTCCATCCTCATTTTCTACCCTATTCACTCTATACACTATCTACTACGCAGTTCGAAAATTCACTGTGCCTTTGGTTTAGTTTGTTCTCTGAACCTGGAATGTTTTTCCCATTATGGAAAACTGATTCATTGTTCAGGGTTCAGACCAAATGCCTGCTTTTCTGTGAAATCTTCCCCGGTCTTGCCATTGAAATTCTTTTTTAGTTCTGCTCCATCATCTTGCCGCACAGTTCTGTTTATAATATAAATTGCGCTCTGGTTATGTATTTTCTTTACTACATCTCTACAGCCCATTATACTGTTTAGAATGTGTAATTATTCTCACAAGTATATTGCCTGTGATTATTTCGTGTTTTTTCTAGGATGGAGAAGAGTTCCTGGGAAATTCATGAGAGGAGAATGAAGGAGCAGTACCTTATGGCTATCTCAGATAAAGATCAGCAGCTCAGTCATCTGCAGAATCTTCTGAGGGAATTGAGATCTTCTTCCTCCCAGACTGAGACCCTCCAAGTGCAGTACCAAAGACAGGTGAGGCATTTCGATGCTGATTGCTACTCAGAGGTAACCTCTACTCAGCAAGCATCAGCTTCCTGCAAGCTAAGTGCCCATCTGCCACTATTAGGGAAGCCATCTTATGACTTCCTATGAGGGGGACAGGGTTTCTGAAGGGAAGGAATTAAGCTTGAACAATGTTAGGAGAGAATTTCAGCAGTGCTTGTATTTTGGCAGGCATCCCCAGAGACATCAGCTTCCCTAGATGGATCACAAAACCTAGTTTATGAGACAGAACTTCTTAGGACTCAGCTCAATGACAGCTTAAAGGAAATTCACCAAAAGGAATTAAGAATTCAGCAACTGAACAGCAAGGTAAGTGTTTCCTGCTAGACTGGAATTCAATTTCTTGTTTCTATGACTGGAAGCAAGAAAGTAAGTAGAAGCTGATTAAGCCTAGGCTCTAGCTATAGCATATCTTTGGGTACAGAAGGTTTACCTTTCTCAGAGCCTGAGTTGCTCACCCAGCGCTGGACACAGGGCCATTTCCTTTTCCTTGCCGTTGGAGAGTTCTTGGGAATGATTTGGAGAAGTCCATTCAATGAGAATAAAAAAGCTGACTACTTTAGGAAACCTTCCTCCCCAGCCTTGTCTCCCCATCTGTATCACTTATCGGTAATCTTAAGATAACTCCCCACAAATACTCCAACAAGTTCCTCTGTGTTTCCCACCAGTGTGTGACAGGCAAGAGTCTCGGGAACGAGGAAGGAGGCTTTTCATATGTGATTAGATAGCAGGGATAGAGGTGAGAGGTCTGCTCCTCATTCCACTCCATTTGTAGGCTTCCTCATTGTGTGTCTAATGTTCTGGAACTAAAGAAGCCAGCTTGCTTTTTCCCAAACCCCAGCCTTGCCACTCCAGACACTTAGGGAAGCATGCTGGAGTAGAGGGGACCTATTTGTAGAGGGAAGAGACACTGCCATCTGGTCCTTAGAGCAAAGGCCAAGACAAGATTAAAGAAAATTATTTTTGGGTGCCTTCTCACATCTCTGTCTTCTCTCCTCATCCATTCTCTGCTTCTCTTCCTCCTTCACCTGCCTCCCCTCCCCCACCTGCCTATGAATCATTGTACTCCTGTTGCTCTCTGACTATTCAGAATATTCTCTAGTAGCACCTCCCCTGGTTCTGCCTTCTTCAGAGGAACCCAGCTAGGTAGTTTATGTTAGAAATAGAAGGGATTCAAGAGATCATTTAGACTCTGGAGTCCAGAGATTGGCTTTGAGGAGAGCTGTGAATATCCAAAAATAATATGCAAAATGGTGTGTGTGTAAGCTTCTCATCACAAGAACTTGTCAGTTCACCAAGAGATCTGTGATCCAAAAGTGGTAAAGATGACTAGGCTGTATCACAGATGAGGAAACTAGGCCTGTAGGTATTAAGTAATTTACCTAAGGTGTTAGGAGGAGGTCAGTCTGAGATAAATATGATAAGTGTGTCGTGTATGTAGAAGGTACTTATTAAATGTTGTTAAATTCGACTAATTAACATTGAGGTATCAGAGACCGCTAACACTATTGGCAGAGAAATTTGCGTTTTTTAAATAGGTTTGTTGATGCAAATTAATTGGTAAAATTGCAGGCCCTTCGTTGGGGAATTTGGGAGTTTTCAGGGGGGCGCCAGAGCAGCTCCTACCCAGTTCCCCTTCCAGCTAGTCAGTTGTTTCCAGAAAGTTCTTCCCTTCATAGCTCTGTAACACCTTTTCTTTCCATAAACTAGATGCCATCTCAGCCTTGTTATAGTTGCTCTCCTGAGCGTTAGACTGTGAATCATTCTGGGCATTTGTCTTTCTAGGACAGTATTTTTTTTTTTTTATTGAGGTCATAATAGTTTATAACATTGTAAAATTTCAGTTGTACATTATTTTTGTCATTCACCATATATATGTGCCCTTTTACCCCTTATGCCCACCGCCTAACCCCCATCCCGTCTGGTAGCCACGAATCTATTCTCTTTGTCCGTGTATTTGTTTATCTTCCAGGACAGTATTTTAAACTGCAGTTCAGGGCTATTAGTAGATGATGAGGTCATTTTAGTGGATAGTAACTAAAAAAATATTAATATAAATGTTTTATTAAAGTAAAATGTACAGAAAAGCACACATTTCATAAATACAGCATGGCATATTTTCACAAAGTGAAGACACTTATGTAATCAGTACCCAGATCAAGAATCAGAATATACCAGAACCCCAGAAGTCCCTTGTGTCCTCTTCTATTCATTACCACCCCCTTAGAACTACATATAAATGGAATCATATCTTCTCTTTTGTGTTGCCTCATTTATTTTGTGAGATTCATCCATGTTGTTGTGTATGTGTGATTTTTCCATTCTCATGCTGTAGAGTATTGCATTATACTCAGATACTGTAATTTCTCTATTCTGCTGTTAAAGGACTTTTGGGTTTTTCCAGTTTGGGGCTGTTAAAAATAGTCAAATAGTGTTTTTTACAAAACAAAATAAAGGAGATTGGAAATATGTAGGTATTATGTAATATATAAAAAAGAGTATATCTTGCTTTGAGAAACTTTAGTTTTAATTACATATATCTATGTGCTGGGTTCTGAGTCATAATCAAATATGTTTTCTTTAGCAGCTTTATTGAGATATACTTCACATACCACTTAATTGAAGTATGAGAAATACTGCTTTTAGGTTATTGTCATTTTGGATAAACAAGAGTTCTTCCTTTAGAAATCATCTGTAAGGAGGCATCTTCATCACTAGCATCATTCATTCATTCATTCATTCATCAAGCCAATTATTATTTACCTCCTCTAAGCCTGGCCATATACTAGGTATTGAGGACACACAGTGGCCCCTCATGGAGTCCAGTGAGTTTAAAGCCTCCCTCTGAATGGGTCCCAGCTAACTAGGAGAATTGCTTCCTGGGCCCTAGAATGAGATCATAATATGTGGGCTGTCAACGTAGAATAGCTCCTCTCCAAGCCACTGCCCTAATTCTTTCCATTGATGCTCAGACTTTATATATATTTCTGCTAGCATGGTTGGATGTTTGTATGTAATGCAGACTTTAAAACATGAAACTTAAAAACGTGAGAAGAATGATTATTGGCGTAATGTAGTCTAGATTATTCCCTCCTATTCTGCTTTTACAAGTACAGATATGGTGAAATACAGTAGTTTATGAGCCAGAGCAGAGGTCAGCAAACTTTTCCTTAGAGGCCCAGAGAGTAAATATTTTAAGTCTGTAGGCCAACTACAGTTGTAGGTACAACTACTCAGCTTTGCAGTTATAGCACAAAAGCAGCCATAGGCGATACATAAACACATAGAGTGGGTTATGTTCCAGTAAAACCTTATTTACACACGCAAAAAAAGGCAGTTTGCCCTGGATCCTAGTTTGCCAACCCCTAAACTGTAGGGATCTGTGTCTATCCTAGACAGAGTAATGCAGACATCATAAAAGATAGTTTATGTAAGGGTAGCTTATAAGCAATCAGACTTCTCCAGTTAAGGGAGTTTTTGCTTCCAGTGAGTTTTACAAGTCTATCCTTTCTCCTCTAGATCTGCCAAGGAAAAAGTGTTCGGTTTTTTCAATACAGAGGGATTTTTTTGTTTTTTGGTTTTAATTTTTTTGGTATGTTTTGGGCTGTTCACTGCAACCAGGAAAATTAACTTTCTTCTATGTTAGGAGAGGATCATGTTCCTCCCTGTCTCAGAGCCCTGTAGTTGTCATTGTACTCAGCTCCTGTCTTCAAATCAGTATTGCTTCTCAAACGTTTATATGACTTTACCAACTCCTCCCACCCCGCAAAAAACCCATAACGTGCTTCACTTCCCTTGCTGAACTCTCAGATGGGACACCATCAGGTAGTAGATGGAGGTTTAGACTTGGAATCAAGAACCATACTTGAGTCCTGGTCCACCATCTACTAGCCACATGATGTTGGGCAAGTCACTGCTCATCTCTTTGTTTGCTGGTCATTTGTAAATGAGAACAGAAATCCTTCTTCTGCCTCTCTCAAATAAGATGATACTTTTGAAAGTGCCTTGTAAACTGAAAATTGCTCTTCAGAGGTAGTTATTTGTTGTGTTTTTCATTCTGCCTATGCAAATGTTTTTGTTATACCACATGGATTTCTTATTCTAATTTTCTGTACGCATCAAATGTCCTTCCCAGTTCGAGTATCTCTAGAAGACTGTGTGTCTTCTCCTCTCTGAACATTGATTCAACTTTTTTTTACACAAACATTAATACTTTACCCGGAATACTTAGAACAAAGAACACTCAAGAAAAGATTGGATATGCAGTCAGGCATACCAGTTTCCTTTCATATAATGTACATAGTCCTACACTAGTACTTTGGAGAGACATCTCTGTGGTTGTTAATGTATCTGGATGTTAATCATAACTGAAACTTAAAACTTGACAGCCTGCAAGTAAAGAATTAGAAGTATAGTTCCAGGGGACCGAATTCAAATCATTGGGTAGAAGCTACAGTGGATCAATTTTTCATTTAATATAAAAAATAATATTCTGTTTTTGACATGGTGAAAAATGGCTCAGGCTGCTTTGTCAGGTTGTGAGCACCTCTGACACTGGACATGTTCAAGGAAAGACTGAGTAACTACCTGTTACTCATGTAGTAGGGGAGAGTCTTCCTTTGAGTGACTGAAATGTTTCCACCTATGAGCATCTATGCTCCTAATATAGTTTCTTACATGTACATAAGCATATTAGGATTTATTCTGTTTATCCCTCCTACAACATACTATAATTTCTATTCTACTTTCCTGGTAACTTGTAACTCTCCACAGCATTGAAGAATTTGCCTAATAATATTATTGTATGAATTTTTAGGCAACAGCTCTATCTCCAGCCATATTGAGCTCTGAGGATTACAGTCATCTGTTAGTAATTTCAACTTGAACAAGCCAGTTGCCTTTCTCCTCTTACATACCTGGGATAGACTGTCCTATTAGATTGCTTGTGGGCTTCTGCTTCCTGGTTTTTCAGTTAAAGTAATGTATTTAAGGCACCATAAATAAAGTTTCCTACTCCTGCCCCAGAATTGTTTTCCTTTCTCAGTTGAAAAATTCTGAGTGTTCTCAGAAGGAACACACACGGTGCTGTTGTTGCTATTATTGAAATAAAGGTGTTGCATAAAAAAATTAGATCCTTAAAACTCAGGACAGTTTGCCTCGGCACTGCTTGTAGTGAGGCAGTCCTGTGGGATGATGCTTATCCTCTCCTCTATTTCAGTTCTCTCAACTACTTGAAGAGAAAAATACCCTTTCAATTCAGCTCTGCGACACCAGTCAGAGTCTTCGTGAGAAGCAGCAGCACTACAGCGACCTGTTTAATCACTGTGCAGTCTTGGAGAAGCAGGTTCAGGAGCTGCAAGTGGTGAGTAAGAAGAAGGTGAGAGGCGGGAAATTGAGTGCAAAGGACAAGAGCGTAAAGAGCAGCATTGAAGAGGTTGATGTGTTCAGCCTGAAGATTAAAGTGTGATGGAAGAAAGTGAAAGAGAAGAGGAGAGTGTTCATTGAGATGTGGGAATAAGGTCTGGGAAAAATTAAAGACTGAAGGGATTAGAAGAAAAAAGATCAATGAGGTGGTGGGAGAGACATCAAAAAGTGAGTGGGAAACAGTGACGACTAAGGCCTTTGGAACTCTAAAACTAAGTTTTGATTTTGCTTCAAGAAATAAGAAAGCTGTAGGAAGATTTGGACCTGAGAAACAAAATAGGCAGAGCTGTTGATGGCAGTGGAGAGGAGTTCATTATTGGAGCTTGAGGAGACTGAGAATTAGTATGGAGATGAATAGGACGTGGAAGGAAGAGAAGGAGTTTGGGAGTTGTTGTTGAATAAGGGAAAGATCAGAGTAGCTTCTGGAAAATCCATGAGCCTCCACTAGAAGAAAGCCAATTTCAGCGGTAAGCTTTAAACTTTTAGGAGGAGAGATTCAAGAATGAGAATCTGCAAGAAAATCTAATAGAGTTTTATGTAGGAAATTAACCTATTAGAGCAGAAGATTCTCACTTCTAAATCTGTACCAAAGAAAATGATAAGCAGAGGTATTGCTCTCCAAGATTTCTTCTTCTCTCCAATGTTAAATGAGTTCTTGTCTTGCCCAAGTAGTTTCTTAAGCGCTTTCATCGCTCAATTACTAAATGTATTCTTCTAGGGCCCAGTAAATATAGATGTTGCTCCAGGAGCTCCCCAGGAAAAGAATGGAGCTCACAGGAAGAGTGAGCCTGAAGAACTGAGGGAGCCACAGCTAAGGTAGGGGAGCAGCTCTCAGCCCTGGAGTGTGCACTGTGTATACAGAAATTGGGCGGTCATCTAGATTGAACTGGAATCCATTGTGTGGATTTAATATCTCCTTTTATCTTATTGGCCTCACAGAATTGATGTGAGGATTAAATAGTAACAGTTACAATAACAAATTGTGTGTGAAAAGTTTGTAAAGCAAAAACACCAACACATACACACACAAACACACACCACTAATCCTATGGTATTCAAGGTGAAAGCTGTTCAGCCAATCCCTGAAATCTCTTAAGGCATTTTCTGCAGCTTTATTTAATCTTGCTACAGCTAGGCTTTTAAAATAGTCTTCGTACAAGCTTTTTACAAGCTTGTTTGTACAGGCTTCTGTAAGTTTTCCTGCTTTATAACCTTTTGAAGACTTTGAATCCCTTGTGTCAGCAACTGTGTTCTGCATCTAATGATGTTGTTTGTTTTCCTTTCATCTTGAAGCCTTTCTGAAGCCCAGCAGCAGCTGTGCAACACTAAACAGGAGATGAACGAATTGAGGAAGCTGCTGGAAGAAGAAAGAGACCAAAGAGTGGCTGCTGAGACTGCCCTCTCCTTGGCTGAGGAGCAGATCAGGCGGTAAAGGCTGAGGGCGAGAGCCTCTGTTCACTTCTAATCCTTCCTGATCGTCCTCGTGTACATTTCAGTGGCTGGACTTGGGAAAGATTAGGATCTAATTCTCCTGTTGAGATGGTTGCTGCAATGAGTTTAGGGTCAAGCCAAGCCACGTTAATCCAAGCTTAGCTCCTCCACAATTCCCTCTTTGGCCCTGATGCAGAATGGAAATTGAGGTAGCTAATCAAGTGCTCCCTACCTGGGCCCAGTCCTGCCATTTTAACCTTAGAACTTCACCTGCGCTCTATAGTGCATGTGGAACTCAGGGGACTTGCAATTTATTTATTTATTTTTTTGTCAGGAAGATCAGCCCTGAGCTAACATCCACGCCAATCCTCCTCTTTTTGCTGAGGAAGATCAGCCCTGAGCTAACATCCACGCCAATCCTCCTCTTTTTGCTGAGGAAGATCAGCCCTGAGCTAACATCCACGCCAATCCTCCTCTTTTTGCTGAGGAAGACCAGCCCTGAGCTAACATCTATTGCCAATCCTCCTCCTTTTTTTCCCTTTTTCTCCCCAGAGCCCCAGTAGATAGCTGTACGTCATAGTTGCACATCCTTCTAGTTGTTGTATGTGGGACGCCACCTCAGCATGGCCAGACAAGCGGTGCATTGGTGCACACCCGGGATCCAAACCCAGGCCGCCAGTCGCGGAGCGTGCGCACTTAACCACTAAGCCACGGGGCCGGTCCCCGGGACTTGCAATTTAAAAGCAGCCAATACTGTGTGGCTCACCAGTCCTTACAAACATCTCATCTTTCCTCAGCCTAGCCTACAGAAGTTGGCAGACTGACCTACATAGTACCAGACCATGCTGTTCCAGATTAAGGCTGCCCTGAAGAGTTTATCATAAGGAGGAACAGACACAGAAGGTGTACTGTGTAGTCCGCCTGGCTCTCAAGAGGAAAGCAATTAGGATGGAGCTAGGCTGTGCATGATCAGTTTCTCTTTCCAGACTCACAAATCAGATTAAAGCGTTCCTTCTCTCCTGGAGAAAAGTGAGAGAGGCCAGGAGTATTAGGCTAAAGGATATCCCTTCCTGTGGAGGAAACATCAGGAGTAGAGTTCCCTCCTCCCCACCACAATTAAAAAGTGCATCCCTGTAGGCAAATGCTTGATCAAATATGCTATATGTTTCCTACATCTCCTTTGATATGGTTCTTGTTTTTGTGAGAAACCATTGAGTGGATAAAGGCAGCTTCTTCATTAAATGGAGAAGTTCCAGTATTAAATAAATAAGCAAATCAGCAAAAAATGAAGGAGAAAGCAGTAGAGGCTGCCAGTTCAGTTTAATTCTAAGAACCCCACAAAAATCTTTCTTGGATGCTTTTGCCTATTAGCCTTTAATAAAAGAAAAAAATTTTAATGAGTTTCTCTGAGTCAGGTGTGGTGTAGTGGGAAAAAAAGGGCGTGAAGTTTAGAAACAAACCAGGGTTTTGAATTCTGGCTCTGCCTCTTAACTGACTGTGCCACCATGGACGAGTAATTTTACCTCTTTAAGCCTTACTTTGAAGATAATAACACCAACCTCAAACCTGAGGATTAAATGTATGTAAAGCACCCAATCCAGCATCTGATACATAGTAGGCAGTCGACTCATGGTAGTTATCATCACCTTTTACCATCTGCCTGTGTACTCCTTGCATGGGGGCAGGGACTGTGGGAGCAGCCTTTGCTGCAAGTCCCTTGTGCTACATCACATAGCAAGATGACTAGGAAGACTTCACCCGATCAGCCTCTGGTGCTGTGAACCAATGCCACGCCTCTTTTTCTCTTTACACAGGTTGGAGCTCGGTGAATGGGACTCTGCCCGGTCTCCTATCATTGGCTCCTGTGGCACTCAGGAGCAGGCACTGTTAATAGATCTTACAGGCAACAGTTGTCGAAGGGTAAGAAGGGAAGAAGGATAAAGAGAGGGGACTGTACTATCAGACAGGGATGGCTGTGTTGAGGGCAGGGGGTCAAGGAAAAGGAATGTGGAAGTCCAGGCACTAGACTGGAAGGGTGTGGAAGGTTGAAGGAACCTAGTGGAATTTGCCAAGTGGTTGACCATGAGGGGCCTTTCTCTTGGGATACTCCTTTTCTATAGTGGCTGGAGAAGTGAGGACGTGTCCCCATAGGGTAAAACTCTCTGATTTTCACATTTTTCTTTCAGACCCGGAGTGGTGCTGGATGGAAGCGCGTCCTGCGTTCTCTCTGTCATTCCCGGACCCGAGTGCCGCTGCTAGCAGCCATCTACTTTCTGATGGTTCATGTCCTACTCATTCTGTGTTTCACAGGCCGTCTATAAACTTAGTTCTCACCTTTCGGATCACTCCCCTCAGAACATGGAATTCCCTCACCTCTAACATCAAAACCATCAATTCCATTGGAACAGTCTTCCCACTTACAGGTCCTCTCTCCAACTCTCCACAGAAAGTGCCTGCAAAAAGAGGTGGATGTGAGCACAGGTTAGAGCTGTAGGGCCCAGCGAGTCTGCTCTCTTCTACTGCACGAGCCTGAACACTCTGCATCATCTGAGGAGCCCCCATACTTGGTTCTTGAGCCCAATATTTGTTCAGATTTTACAGGGCCCTGATCTTTTGTGGTCCTGGGAAAGATGCTGAGGAATGTCTTTCAGCCAGGAGGATGGTTCCAATAAACCTAATAATCTGAAGTCCAGTATCATTTTGATTGATACTTCTTTTCTTTGTTTTCCTTATATTTTCTCCTGCTTCAGGGGGAAGGTGGACCTGCCACAAACAAAGTTCTGGGGAACACTGTCTCCTAGGATATCTGATTAGGTCTCCTGCAAGATAGGATGGGAGCTGAAGAACTCCCCAGAGGTTTCAGCTGTTGGATCCTGGGGGAGGATAGCATCTCCTTCCCTGGCTATTCAGACATAATTGGAGTGAGATTTCATCCTGGACTGTAAGGATAGGAGCCCATTGCTTATGCCCTTGATCACATGTAAACAAAGGTAGTAAGTGGCTTATGCCTTTCATTTCACTGAAAGGTAGGAAGAACTGGCTATGGACAGCACAGCGGGATTCAGATTCTTCTCATTCCTGTGTTACCTGGATATGCCTCACTTGTGGGCCCTAAGACAGTACACTAGGAGCCAGTCCTAGGTGAGGCATTGACTCCCAGTCAGGAAGATCTGACTGGTCTAACGACCACTCCTAGTCTCTTGAAGTATGAAGCTACTTTACTGTTGGTGACAGTTATTCCAGTTTCTCAGTCCCAAAGTCATCTGCCCTCTGTGGTAACAGAGAGCTGAAGAAAATGGAGGGAGAATATAAAGACAAAATATTTAAATCTAGGCCTGAGAATGACAGCCAGAATCGAATTCCATTTCTGCTTATTCCTTGCCTCTTCTCCCCCTCAACACTTACCTACTGGTTATTTTCTCATTATGCACATGATGTGTTCCCTGCCTGCTCTCAGCACCCAAAGAAGAGAGAAAACTGGTGGACTGACTGATCTGCTCTAATCCTTTTTTCTGTGGTGACCAAACCTTGGTCACAGCAACCCAGGAACTGTCCCGAACAACTGTAAAATAATAAAATTATTTTCAGAATGAAAAATTGTGGTGTGTGCGTGTATGTGAATGTATGTATACACGGGTGCTTATATATATGTGTGTGCACGCTGATGGGAGGAAGGTAGATAGGGATAGGGTAGCCAGGAATGGATATACGGGTAGAAAGCTCTGCCTATTCAGGCCTCCTTTTCACTGGCCAATATCAGTAATGGCTGCATGTGTCCTAGCTTTAGCCACTAGACCCCAGGGAGATGAAGTGGAATGAGGAAATTCCATCCTAATATTGAACCAAAGAAGCTGGGCCTTAGGGCATGAGATTCATGCAGGTTTGTGTCTGGGCCTGGGAGAACTCTAACTGAAAATATTAGGCCCCTAGGAATCCATCTGAGTGGCGTGGGGGAAGGGAATCTAATAGGGAATAGCAGGATGGGCATTATGTTTTTATGTTAGGTCACTGCTTGAGAAAAGCACTTTCTCAAGGTAAGTAAGTGAATTGGGCCAAGTCTATCTGGCTTCAAAGCCCATGCTATTTCTATGTGCTCCATCTCACTGTGTCTCATCAGGAATGAACTTGGGACATTTGCTAAGAACAGATGGGGTTTCTTGTCATCTCTGATTAAATTCTATGGTTTCTCTAAAGAAATTATACCTGGATGGTGTGTCACAATATCTGATCTGATCATTCCTATTTTTGACACTGAATTAGGATTTGAAATGATATAAAAGATTTTTTCACCTTCTACAAATTTACTCTTCCTTAAAATAATTTTGGTGCTGCCATAATAGAGAGGTCATGAAGTAGGAGAGATCAATAAATACAACTGCCCCCAGGCGTAGAATCCTTAGATTTGGAAGTGACTGAAGTCTTACTAATGCAGAAATCCCCTCAGCATCTTGGACCAATTTCATCCAGTCTCTGCTTGAATCCATGGGGGAGCTCACGACTGAGCAAATCAAGTTAGAACTCCACGTCACTCTAGATTAGGAGAGGCCAGGTCAGATACAGTAACCAACACCCTCAAATTTTCAGTAACTAAAAGGATTACTTGTG
Organism: Ceratotherium simum simum; assembly: GCF_057802395.1. NCBI lineage: Eukaryota > Metazoa > Chordata > Mammalia > Perissodactyla > Rhinocerotidae > Ceratotherium > Ceratotherium simum. The sequence continues at coordinate 22,767,817 of NC_141914.1, read as the reverse complement.
TTGTAGTCACTGGGGACATCATGTCGGGGACCCTCTTACTCAGGCTGCCAGAGCAGCCACTCTGGAGAATTGCAGGTTGCCTTGGCGGGCAATGGGCGAAAGAGCATGGCAAAGCTCGCACTGATCTTAATGTCTCCACCAGAAAGTGATGTGTTTCACTTCATGCATTTCACTGGCCAAAACAAAGTCACCTGAGCATGTCTGACTTCAAGAGGGAAGGGAGGAGCAGCAAATCTTGATGAACAGAAATACAGAATATCACAAAGACCTTCCATCCCCTGGTACTGCCTCGTTCTTTCAGACTTCTTCCTTCTGTCTGGAACAAAATCTTTCTACCAGTTAGCTCAGACTCCTCGCTGTCTCCTGAACGATCTCGGCGCCTTTCTCCCTCCACGTCTTTCCTTTCCCCTTGTGAGTTATTCTCTTCCATCGTTCAATTGCTCAACGTTTATTTGAACGTCTACTATATGCAAACCTCAATTTTAAGTGCTGTGGGTAACGTAGAAATGAGTTTCTTTTTAAATCTTACCCTTCAAAATCCACATAAAAATCATTTTTCCCATTAAGCCTTTTTTGATTACTTCAGCCCATACCGAATTCTCTAAATTCTTTTACTATAATAGATGCAACTGCTCACCTATTTAGGACACAAATGTTGTCCTACAGCATTCTTTTATGTGTTTCCTGGTTGAATGTTTTGCTTCCCTGATCAGATTATAAGCTCAGAGTAAGAACAGCATTTTCTATGACTTCCTCGTGACCCTCAAAGCCTTGCAAAAGTGGAGGCACAGAAGCATTTAATCCTTTTTTATTTAAGTGCCTAAGCAGAAGGAACTGACTCAAAACTTCAGGAAGTAGCTATGAGGACAGGGTGGCAGGAAATGACAGAAACCTGAATACGGAACCGAAGCAGCAGCTCAGTTTCTTGCTCTGAAGTAGCAGCAGCCAGAGAGGGAGCCGAGTGTCGACGTGAGGAGCTGGGAGTTTGGAGCAAACACTCACACTATTGGAGGTGGGTACTCAGAACAATGGGAAAGTTGGGGAGCACAGGAGAAATGTTGAAGTAAGAGGATCCTACCTAGCTCTTAGTCCTTGCTGAGAGATGAAGTCACTGCTAGCAGGCTTTTAATCTTTTATGGCCAGAAGGCCTGGGTGTAAGTCGTTATGGATAATGAACATCTGGGGATGGAAACAGAAGTGGGGGGCTGGAGCCCAGGGAACATGATTCAGCAGCCATCCAGGACCCCTGGTTTCTGCTGACAATCTACAACCCTCTCTAAGGCCTGTGGCTCCTAGGCATTGAGTTGAGAAGAGGACTGCAGGAGATGAAGACAAAGTCTCTGCCCTTGGAGAGCATATGGTCTAGCAGAGAGACAAAACCCACATAGGAGACGTTGTAACAGATCAGGAAGTAGGTGCTAATGGACGCCAGTTCTGAGAACCAAGTGCTGGTGCAGGCCAAATGAAGGCGTGATGCTTCAACTAGGGCTAGTTTCTGTGATTATAGGGTCGCAGAATCCCAGAATGTCAGAAACAGAGGGGACTTGATGGATCAGCTAGGTTAACCTCTTCATTTATTTTCCATTAGGGAAAGCTGAGCATCAGAGATGTTCAATGATTTACCAAATTATTTAATATTTGTAAATTGCCTCGCCCAGTACCTGGCAAATAACTACATACTGTTGATTCCCTTATCCATGCTCCCACAGGGGCTTAGTAACAGAGCTGGAATGATCTTCTGACTCCAAGCTCATATACTTTACTGATGCCAAGGCAGCCTTGTGATGAGGCCCTTGATTGAGCCTGCAATCCTGGGCACCATGCCTCGCCAGGTTACCCGCCCATCACCACCTCTAGATTGCACCTCTCAGCCTCCCTATTTCTGGCCAGTACCTCATAGATACTAAATTGTCTCTGTGTCAGAAACTCTTCCTTTTGTTTTGAAAATACATGACGATGGGAGGTTTATGAGAAAGTCAGGCTGAGGCCTCAGAGGAACAGCAGGAAAGACGACAGGACCGTCAGTCCACATTGCTTCCGTATTGCTTACGAATATTTCAGAAACTTCTCCTTTCCAGCTTTCCATGTGAAGTCCTTTGGTTGCAGAGCAGCCCAGGAGCCAAGAACATAGGTTTTGTCTACCTGACGCCTCATTTTAATTGTTGCCCGCTGGGGAAGGCAGAGCTGCTCTCGGCAGTGATTCATCCCACAGTGCAGCTGACACAGTCAACACTTCTCCAGTGTGCTCTTTGCATCTCTTTAACCAATCTACCCCCAAATTTTCCTTGGGCTAGTTTCCAAGGGGTTTTTCAAAGAGCATAGAGAACGATGGAGTTTTCAAATGGAAAGAAAAATCCAAGAGTCTGAGGGCCTGGGTGGATAAACTGGAGAGTCCTAGGAGTGGTTGTAAGAGGGACTCCTTAAAGAGACAATGAAGATCGTGGGGAAAGACACCAGTGGGGTGAGGAATCTAAGCAGGGAACGACGAGCAGGGGAGTTGCCAGCTAGCAAGTGGTACCAGGGTCAGGAAGGCTCAGTGGCCACCAGAGCGGGTGAGCGTTGGCCGTTGTTTCCTCTTCACACCAAGATCCAGGATACCACAGACGCAGAGCCACTGCGTGGCTCCTCCTTATACATGATTGGCAGGGCCAACAGAAACACTGGGGATGCCCCAGTAGAGTAATAATTTGGTACTCCCTCAAACTAAGGTTCTCTAAATATTTCTTTATCATTTATTTAGTTAATAAAGATCTAATAGCTTTTAATGTTCAAAATAAGGGATTTGTTACATGCTATTTTTTGAACCAGTTATATTCTTTAGAAATATAATTGAACTGTTCTTAAAAATAGAAGAATAAATGACTTATTCTCAGCAAACAATGCTTCCCTGTGCATTGTGCAGTGTAGGAATTTCAGCTAACTGCCCCTACTGGCCTCATGCAGCTTGCAGAGAGGAGTGTAAATATTCATTTTATCAGGAGCTGGACCAATCTAGATTTCGACAACTATAAAAGGAGTCACATGTAGAGTGAAATGACACTATGATTCTAGGGATGTTCTAGCTCCCCTCCTTGATTACCACTTCAAGCCACTGCCTGACTAGCCACTGGACACAAGCGAATGATCCAACAGTTTTGACACCGAGGTTATTTAGTGTTACCTACACCCATGATTACTTCTTTCCAGACTCAGGTGTGGCCAGGCCATGTTAGTTTTTCTTGAATAAATCCCCATCCTCTCTCCTCTAACTGAGCAGAAGTGGTTTCCTAGAACTTCCATCTGCTTTGCTTCAGCTTCTATATTCTTCCAAGAAAAAATGGCAAGAAACGTTGAGCTGCTATATCATTGACTTCAGAATTCTTGTTTTCCTTCCTCCCAATTTTTCCCCTTAATTATTCCCATCTTCTGTCACCCTCAGATGTGGAAGTCTGTAGTAGGGCATGATGTTTCTGTTTCCGTGGAGACCCAGGGTGATGACTGGGACACAGACCCTGACTTTGTGGTGAGTTTGGAAATAGTTTTGCTTGGACAAAGAAGGGCAGGGAAGGGGGAGGCATATGGGCCACTCTCTGACCTCTGAGGGGGCTTAGAAAAGGACAGTCTGGGACTGAGATAGCATCACGGTGGGACTCACTGGTAGGACAGTTGGCTGTGATAAGTGGGGCATGCATGAAAGCTGCTATTGAAGGTGGAAGGAGACAGGTGCAGGGGAGTTTGACATTGTGATTGACGGGTAATGGCAGACTATGCTGAAGGTGAGGAGCAGGTTAGTCTGGGTCTCCTTTGGCCTGGGAACCAGGATTTGGGCTGGACATGTGTATTTTGGGAAGATTCAGAAGTTGTAGGAGACCTGAAGGGGAAAATGTGAGGGATGTAGAGTAGGAAGGGAGGTTTCAGAGCTCACTAGTTTAATTTTAACATGGGGGTCAGGGTGGGGTAAACAGAGAGGAGTCCAGGTAAAGACCCTGACTGAAGGAGGCAGCAGATGCAGGGGACGTGGAGGGCATGAGCGTCAGCTGTATGGCCTCGCAGTGCAGCACATCTCTTGCCATTACTTATTGCAGAATGCTGTCTTTTGCAGAATGACATCTCTGAGAAGGAGCAACGGTGGGGAGCCAAGACTGTCGAAGGCTCTGGACGCACAGAACATATCAAGTAGGTGCCAAAAGGACTGGGGAGTGGGAAAGCGATGTGGGAAGAGCCCAGAGAAAAGCCGGAGACTCAGGGGAAGGTGAGGGAGGAAGGAAAGAGAGAAGGTAGTTCATATCTATATGTCTCTGTGTTTATTTTTACTTGAATCTGTACCTGTGTGTCCCTGTGTGTGTCATTGTGTATTTCTATTTCTTGTCTCTCCTCTTATCCCCACAACCCTATTATCTCTCTTTTATTTGTAACAACTATGCTATTTCCTCAAGAGGGACTATTATAAGGGATTCAGAGAGGAAATGGCTCAAATGCTGAGGTTGTATCACTTTATCTATCGATCTATCAATCTATCTATCTATCTATCTATCTATCTATCTATCTATCTATCTATCTATCTAGTCACACAAATATAGATGTGCGTCTAGAATATAGGGTGACCTCAGATGGGCCAAGGAGGATTCAGTAAAATGTCAAGGTAAAGAACTAAGAATAAATATTGTAAAAAGAGGACAATATCAGGTTCCATACCTGGCCTGAATGACTTTTAAAATAAAAATTTGTATTTGGCTACTTGACAGAAGTTGGAAGACATGAATATTAACGAAGAAATGTGACACTTGGAAAACCCGTTGATTAAGACTATTTTGGTAATGGTGTTTAGGGATCTTAAAGATTATAACCCAATATTTTATCAGGAAAAAAAAGCAAAACAAACCAAAAACTAATACCATAAGAGAAAAGGAACTCACAGACATATCCAGGGTTTCTGTGGGATATTGTGTATATTCAGATTGAGAGATTCTCTCTGCTTTTCCATGGATTATTCAGGATCATCTAACCAGGGCTGTCTGCTTTGGATAGTATCAGAATGTCAACTATTAGTAGCAAGGTAGACACAATAATCAGTATAACAAGAGCAAAAATAAAAAAGCAAAAACTACACACAAATTGGCAAAATTAACACATTTTTAAGCTCCATTTTAACTTTTTGCACCCACATTCTAACAACAGTGTTTTTACCTCTTTTCCCCCTAGATTTAAAAAATGTCAGTGGATGACCACATTACACAAACAACACACTATGAAAACTTGGCTTGTGTTTATATAATTTGAAAATATTCAATACCGTGCATTGTTGTTTAATCAGACATAAATAGTTTATCTTAAGTAACTGTAATGAATATTATTCTTAAACAAACCAAGAAATTCTGGGAGCAGTTGGAGAGATGAAAAAATGGAACAGGTCATGCAGGAAGCTTCTTGATGCTGTAGGCTCATAGATCAAAAAAAAATTGAGACCCCTTTCCTTTTCTGAGTAAAGGCCACTCAGCCCTAATATCCTGAGAGCTGTTAAGACGAGGATACAAACTCGCCTTGTACTTTTCCCCTCCCAGTGCCTGTCTCATGCATAGTAGGAGCAGAACATTTTAAGGAAGACTCCTAAACCTCTACCATAATCTTATGAAAAGAGCTTGTTTGGATATCAGATAAATTTAGATTCAATTCACAGCTCTGCCATTACTAGCAATGTGAATTTAGACATTAGACCTCTCTGAATCTCAGTTTATTTATTTACCAAATAAGGATAATAATGGCTGCCCTGCAGATGTATGGTTAGAATTCAATGGGCTAGCATTTATCAATGTCTAGTACAGTACTTAGCACCTCAGCAGCTCAATAATGTTCTCTTTCCTGTTAATATAGATTAATCAGATTTTCTTCCTGAAAACCTAACATAAACATGTAAACAGATGCCAACCTTCCTTCTTTCTGAGTGGTGTTACCTGGACTGCTGTGTTGCACAATCCAGTACGTACATCACTCTGACTGGTGCCCCCTGGAGGTGTAAAATGTGATGAGCCTGGATGTTTCCTTATTACACTAACTGGATCTATCTATGACAGAATAAATGGTGGAGACATTTACACAAAACCCCACTCCCTTCCCATTTTCCCAAGCTACCGATGTGTAAAAGCCCGATCTCTGCTAGTAACTAGCCAGATGATCTTGGACAAGTCGCTTTTTCTCTCTGATTCTCAGTTTTCTCATTGGGATCAAAAAGACCTCTGGAAGACTTCCCAGTAGGTAGTCTCTAACATTCTGGGGTTTTCTCTGGCTAGTGTGAGCTAAGACAATCTTTAAGGTCAGACGGAAATCACCGAGGTCCTTGGGAAGGAGGGGGAAGTTAGAGAGGAGCGCAGTAGCTGCAGAGCTCACATGACCCAAAGCAGGAAAAGGAAGTGATTGTGGTTCTCACTAAGCTCGCTGTCTTCCCCCACACCGTGATCTTTCTTTTTTAGGTCTGCCTAAAATAAATTTAGTTTGGGGAGTGGTTTGGTAATCTGGTGAATAGCTCAAATGATCCTACTTATCCCTCATCTACTGTATAGAGGAGTCCTGGGCCAGGCAGCTCCAAGCAGCCTAGTGTTTCCTAGGAACTGCCTGGTTTTCAAGGGCTGTTGTCCTTCCCTCCATCTTCTTGCCACTCTTGCCCACTCTTGCTCACGTGCCTCTTTACAGTCAATATGTCCCACACCCACCTCTGGCTGGATGTAAACACTGATCTGCTTCTGGTCACTATAGATTAGTTTAGCCTGTCCTAGAATTTCACGTAAATGGAATAATATAGAATGTATTCTTTTTGTCTGTCTTCTTTCACTCAGCATGTTTTTGTGATCTATCCATGGTCTCGTGTGTATCAGTCTTTTGTTCCTTTTTACGGACAAGTAGTATCCCACTGTATGGCTATACCACAGTTTGGTTTATCCATTACCTTGTTGATAGACATTTGAGTTATCGACAATTTGGGGCTATTACAAATAAAGCTGTCATGAACATTTTGGTCCAAATCTTTTTGTTGACATGTATTTTTATTTCTCTTGGGAAATACCTAAGAGTGGAATTGCTGAGTCACATAATAAGTGTGGGTTTAACTTTTTAAGAAACTGCCAAACTGTTTTCTTAAAGGAATGTATCATTTTTCATTCCTACCAATAATGTATTGGTTTCAATTTCTCCACATCCTTGTCTATACTTGGTATTGTTAGTATTTTTAATTTTAACCACTCTGTGGGTGTGTGGTCATTTTAATTTGTATTTTTCTGTTGACTAATTTTATTAAGCATCTTTTCATGTGCCATTCGTATGTCTTCATATATCTTCATTTTGAAGTGTCTGTTCAAATCTTTTTCTCACTTTTAAAGTGGGTTTTTTGTATTCTTTTTGCATTTTAAGAGTTCTTTGTATATTCTGGATACCAGTCTTTTGTGAGATATGTGTTTTACAAATATTTTCTTCCAGAGTGTAGCTCACCTTTTCATTTTATTAATGGCATTTTTTGAAGATCAGAAGATATTAATTCTGATGAAGTCTAATATATAAAAATTTTTTTATGGTTAATGCTTTATATGTTTAAGAAATTTTTACCTATCTCAAAATTGTGAAGATTTTCTCCTGTGTTTTGTTCTTAAGGATTTATAGTTATAGCTTTTAAATTTAAGTCTATGATCTATTTCAAATTAGATTTTGTGTACAGTGTGAGGCAGAGATTGAGGTTCATTTTTTTTCATATGGGTATTTCATTATTCCAACACCACTAAAAGATTATTTTTTCCTCATTGACTTACTTTCCATCTTTGACCGTATACATTTGGGTCTATTTCTAGACTACTTTATTGATCTATGTGTCTACCTTGACCCCTACCATATGCGCTGATTATTGTTGCTTTATGATAAGTCATGAAATGAGGCAGCCCTCAAATTTGCTCTCTTTTTTTTAGAAAAAACTTTTTACTATCCTGGAACTTTACATTGCCACATACATTTTAGAATAAGTTAGTCAATTCCTACAAAAACGTCTGTTGGTATTTTGATTGGGATTACATTGAATCTATAGATCATTTTGGAGAGAACTGACATCTTAATAATCTTGAGTTTTCCAATCCATGAACATGGGCTATCTCTCCATTTATTTAGATCTTTTTTAATTTTTTCAGAAAAATTTTTCAGTCTTAAGATTTTGCACATATTTTGTTAAATTTATCCTAAGATATTTCATGTGGTGGTAAGTGGTATTTATTTTTAACTTTCAATTTCCAAATGTTCATGGCTAGTATGTAGAAATAAAATTGATTTTGATAGTGACCTTGTATCCTGTGACCTTGCCAAATTTTAATAGTTCTTAATAGTTCTAGTAGCACTTTTTTGGTAGATTCTTTAGGATTTTCTACACCTATGATCATATTGTCTGTGAATAAAATCTTATAGTCTGAGTCACTCACCTTTGTGCTTTTACTTTTGTAATAAAAACAAAAAGATCTGTTCTTTCTCTTAGCTCATCTTTGAGGCACTGGATTTCACTTGGTTCCCATAAACTGCATTGCTTTATCAATTCCAAGGTATTTTAAAATTTAAAATAGGTATCTGAGAGTTAATGTGTTAAAAGTTGCTTAGGTAGTCCACTTAGCACACTGAATTCTAATTTTTTGTTTTCCTCTCTATGTCTTCCACCTGACCACTATCTCCATACATTAATCATCTTTGTGTCCTCAGAGCCTAGTAGTGCCTCACACTCAAAAGTTTAATTAGAGCCAGCCCTAATGGCCTAATGGTTAAAGTTTGACAATACTCCACTTTGGTGGCCTGGGTTCAGTTCCCAGGTGCAGAACCACACTACTTGTCTGTCAGTGGCCATGCTGTGGCGGCAGCTCACATAGAACTGGAAGGACTTACAACTAGAATATACAACTATGTACGGGGGCTTTGGAGAGGGAGGAAAAAAAGGAAGATTGGCAACCAGATGTTAGCTCACTGCAAATCTTTCCCAGCAAAAAAAATAAAAATTAATCATTAAATATTTATTGAATGAAGGGATGATATAACTAAGACCTGTTTAGAGTGGCTTCAGCTATATTCTAAAGAATTTAATAAGAAGTTAGTCTTCTTGGGCCCCAACATTTTCATTCAAAGTATATTATCTGTTGGCATGATCATCTGACTAGACTTGCTGTCATCCATTAGGTGGATATTCCTGAATCTCATTTTCTAATCCCTTTTAAAAAACCTGTTTCAAGGGGGGAGGGAGGAAGGTGAAAGAGGTGACAGAGCACATGTGTGTGGTGATGGATGGTAATTAGTCTTTGGGTGGTGAACATGATGTAGTCTACACAGAAATTGAATATAATGATGTACACCTGAAATTTACATAATGTTATAAATCCATGTACCTCAATAAAAACTAAATAAATGAGTTGTCAAAGCCCCCCCAAATATTTATATATATATAAAAACTTGTTTCAACTATAATATAGTTATGACCCACGTAGCAATCATTGGATTCGTTAAAACTTTGCAGATTTTTCCCATTTGAAAGTAATGTTTAGGCCTATTTTCTTCATTCTTCATCTGAATACTTTTGCTGGGAAATAGTCATTTACATGTTTTTGGACCCAACAGCTTTTTGGACACAGACATTTCTAAAGTGTTGATGTTGTTGAACCAGCAACACAGGATCTCTGCCTTCACTGCTGCCAGAGAGTTTAGGGCATGTCTGGAACAGAGGGTTCTTCCAGCACTTAGGTTAATTTCATCTGGTTCAAAGCCAGCTTTCCAAAATTAACTGACTAAAGCTGAGAAGGCTTTTTAAAAAGACCTTTGGTGGACTTAGAATACAAGGCCACCAGATGGATCTATTCTTCCATGAAAGAGGAGCACTTCCGCTGTGAGATGGCCATTCTACCTGTAACCAATGTATCTGGTTTTCTTGAGCTAGTAAGTCCCAGTAACATCACTATCTCAATTCCCTAAACTTCCATTTCTGGCTGCAGGAAGTCAAATTTTTTTTATTTAGGATTCTCTTGCCCAAATGTTTCTAAGAATCCCCAGGGGTCCTTATCTGTGTCCAAGTATCAGTTCTGACTGCCACTTATTGGTGCTGGTGCTGGTACTGAGCTATCACTTCATATCTTCAGGCCAAAGAGATATGCAAAGGTGCTCTCTACTCTCATAGTAAAGACAAAAGTGAGGTAAGAAGGAGAATGTCTCCTTTAGGTGTTACATTCTCTTGGGGATAGAGGTGTCCCAAATTAAGGTTATTTGAGCCTTAAAGTGTTATAACAATTAGTAATAAAAGTGAATTTTATTAGTTAGCTTTTATTAGTTTTAGTTATTTCAGGAATTATCGTATTTGGGGGTGGGGGTGAAGAGCATTCATTTTTGACAAGAAAATACACTAAATATTTACTGTATAGATAAATTCTCCAGTGCTACATTTTTCATAACCATCATTTTTAATGACTTCCTAGTATGTAATTGAAAGGCAATATTGTGATTTACTTAACTATTCTCCAATTATTGGCCACATAAGTTGTTTCTCGGTTCTTGCTGTTATATACAATATTTCAGTGAATATCATTAGACATTAAGCATTGCCATATTTTAAATTATTTCCTTGGGGTAGACTCCCAGGACTAGAATGTGTGGGTAAAAGGGTATATGAATATTGTTGTGCTTCTTGACATAGAGTACCTAATTGCTAGAAAGCAAATCCATTCAGAGAGGAAAATAACTTCCCAGTTACTAGAATATAGGTATCATTGTCCTCTAATATTTAGGAACATGAAAAATGGGACTAAATATTAGAAGATTATTTAGTGAGCAAAATCACAGTCTAGAGGAAATAATATTCACTTATGGAGAGTTTAAATCAGGCTATGGTATGCAGGCCACACTAATCTCTTACTCTCAGACCCAACACTGGTAGACTTTGGGGCCTCAGTTTATTGCTAAAAGTAAACAGATCACACATCAACATTTCCAATTTTCTGGGAAGGTGGGTTTGCTGACTTCCCTGTGCTAGATGGGTCTCTGTCATGTGATTACTTCCAGCATCCACAAGCTGAGGAACAAAGTGTCAGAGGAGCATGATATTCTCAAGAAGAAGGAGATGGAATCAGGGCCCAAAGCATCTCATGGCTACGGAGGTCGGTTTGGGGTAGAAAGAGACCGAATGGACAAGGTGAGTTGAAAGGGAGGTATTTGCTTTAAAAAAAAAGATAGATTGATTCATTTGTTGGTTTCATGGTTTAAAACCTGTTCGAAAGTACAATGTTCATTTGGCCTTTAAAATAGAATGTCCACATATTATTTGTATCATTTTTTCCCCTGATCTCAACACGTAAAATATGGATGGCAGAAAATGGGAGCCAAGTATTTAGAAGGACTGACCTATTGTAGGCCCAGGCACACTGTAAGTCCTAGACTGAGAAGACAGGGAGCACAATTAGAGAAGGGAAATATATGTTTTAAAATCATTTACTGCTTTTAAATGTTTGTGTATTTTGTCTATGTTGCAACTTCTCTTATTATTCAAGAGAAGTTTTCTTTACTGTGTATTTAGTGTTCTTTTTGTATATATATTATACGTTATTTATATGATACGCACACAGATATGAAAAATATTGATGTGAATTCATCCATTAGATGCCCTCAAATATGAATATTGTTTTCCCTTTATCCATTAGATGCTATAAAAGCATGATAAAAGAATGCTTGTATATTGAATCATATTTTTGTTGACTTTCCTAACCTCAAAAACAGAGATATATTCCTATAAGAAAAAAGGTTTTCTCTCCAAGGAGAGAAAAAAAATCCAATGAAAGCCTTTAGTTCACCCTCAAGAAGTGTTTTGTTTTGTCATTGTGTAAAGTGTAGTGTAGGCATTGTATTCTCCCACAAAATTCCTAGGAAAAAATAAAATAGACAAGCAGTCATTCATTCTTAAACTCAACAAGCAAAGTTGACCTATACAGACCCAAAAATATTGCAAAATGAGTTCCCAGAAGCTCATTTAGGGCAGTGCTTTTACATCAATCTGTGTATTGGTGTTGTTTATTGGAGCATAGGATTGGAAATACAGGAGGAAGGAGAAGTTTTCTAATTTCTTCTCAGTTGAGACTCTGCAAGATATCATTATTTGGTTTGAAATATTACTCAATTCCCAGATTACTAAGGCATCCAGATCTAAATATTAGAAGAGATGTATGTTTCAAGAGCAAATAGAAAATAAAACAGTAGATGGAATAAAAAAGATTTAAGTAATATGCCATCTTGAACTAGTCACAGTATTGTCTACCAACCCCCTTTGGTATAAAGAGTCAGTCACTGCTAAACATCAGGGCTCAGGTGGCACTTCTGAACTTTGATGGTCATACAGGAGCAAAGGTCCAGAGAAAAAGCACTTGGCTGTTTTAGTGAAATATTCAATCTTGTCTATGGCATCCACTCAGTCCCCCTTGGTCTCTCCCCTGTAACTACCCTCATTTCTTTTTTGAAGCACAAAGCCCTTGCTTTAGGTCTCTTTTTGTTTCTGGTTTCAATACTGCTCCATCTACCTAGTCTCTATCCTTCTGGTTCCAGCCCGTCCTATGGGAGTTTCCTGAATGATGAGTTCCTAATGATATTAAAGAAGAACCAGGATGTGCAAGGCTTCAGAAGAAGTCACCTTGCTCATCCATCACATTTTCCTTGGCACCACTGTCAGAGGCTATGAGTCTGACCCAGAATGAAATTTCCTGTGTTCTTACATCCCATTCCATCTCTGTATCTGTTTTTCTTCATGGTCATTTTGTCACTCAATCCATCCCTGATTTTTCTCAGAGTGCTGTGGGCCATGAGTATGTTGCTGAGGTGGAGAAGCACTCTTCTCAGACTGACGCTGCCAGAGGCTTTGGGGGCAAATATGGAGTTGAGAAGGACAGGGCAGACAAGGTAAGTGACAACTCTCTCCCCACGCCACCCAACTCGAATCATGTGGGACATACCAACACTCACCCTTGAATGTGGGTCTATGCTTTTCCTGTGGAAAGACAGGGCAGTGGACTCAAGGAGGGTCCATCACAAGAATAGTTCCCATGGCCTCCCTCAGCAAGTTCCTTGGTGCCACTGTTGGAGGACGTGTGCTGAGCTGAAAGGCGTTACTTTAAATGAGACAAAGACTCTGTTGGTTTTTATTATATCTGTATGCATGAAGAGAGAAGAGGGGAATTCCAAAGCTCCTCTTTTGGTCAAACTTCAAAACCTTATAAAAATTTACGCTTTTCAGGAAAGTAGAGATGTCAGCTTAAATATTATTACCATGTATCAAATAATAAAAAAAAACACAACTAATTAGGGTTACAATGTTTTTAAAAGGTAAAGGTTACTTTTCACAGGACTTAGCATCACATCCGTGAAGTCCAGGTGTTTTAAAGACTCTTTTGTACAAAAAAGTAGTTTTTAAGAGAAAAGCAAGGACAGTATGATTACTGATGAGAGAGTGGTCAGGAGAGCACGATTGATAACTCATTGATGTTCTTATTTTCACATCTTAGTAGATCAGCTTCTTTGATCTCATTTTTTTACGCAGAATAGTGTCTCTTCTCCTGCAGCTGCGCACAGAGGACATCTTCACAGCTAGCGGAGATTTTTTTTTTACCTGCAGTTGTTAATTAGATGGGCCTGAATCCTTGAAGTTAAGTGTGAGAATGTTATTTGCATTGTAGGGGGGAAAAAACAGAAAAGTTCAAAACATTGTAAGCGAAAGGAAAAGCGCAGAAGGTAATTTTTTAAGACTAATGGAATATGGAGCATGTAATATTCTTTTCTAATCAGGATGGAATTTCCTTTCCATCTTGTCCCCCCTCCTGCCTTTGCCTAATCTTTCATTGTTCTCTCTTTCATCTTCTGCCTCCAGAGCCACAAACTAAATCACCTAAACAATCAGTGTGTCATGTAAATCAAGAGACAGTACACATGACTAGCTCTTAAGATGCAAAATCTAGACTTGCTTAGAGACTCATAGTTACTGAGCCAGATAAGGACGCAGCTATGTGGGGATGTTAGGTACAGGCCAATATATCCAGTCCTGGAACAGCTAGGATCCAGACTCTCCTGGTTGCCTCTCATCTCACCACAATCCACATCTGGGTTTCCACTGCTGAGTAGGGAAAGAGAAGAGGCACAGTAGAATCAATTAGGAATAGGATAATATCTCCTACATGCACATAGTGCTTTATAGTTTACGAGGCACTTTGCTAGCTGTTATCTCATCTTATTTCATGAGAGGTAGGAAGAAAAGCCCTAGTTTACTGAGTGACCCAATGCAGATGCTTCATATACCTTGCCCCATTTAGTCCTCACAATATCCCAAACAAAGAGGGATCATTTCTCTCATTTTATAGTTGAGGTTAATAAGGCAGGCATACCTATTTGCATTTCATACTTGAAGAGACCGAGGCTCAGTAGTATTAAAGGACATACCTAAAGTTAAACAACTCTAAATAGGGAAGGTGAGGTTGGGGTTTGAGTCGAGAGCGGTCTGTGTCCAGAGCCTGTGTTCTTTGCTCTGTAGCATACTGTGTCTACACCAGCCTGTCAGGCTACCATCTGTTTCTATGTTAAACCCCATACTCAGCCCTGAGCCCCTATAAACTAACCTCTGGACTGAGCTAGGAGTAAGGGTAAGTGGGGAGGGGAAAAACTGTCAGCTCTGACTCTAACCAATTCTCTCTTCTTTTCTCTGTAGTCAGCAGTTGGCTTTGATTACAAAGGAGAAGTGGAGAAACACGCATCTCAGAAAGGCAAGGACCCTGCCCTTCAGCGTTAGCAATCTGACTGACCTGCTATTCTGCTCAGACTTTAGCTCCCAATAGCTGTCATCAACTCCCTTTAGTTCCATGACCCACTTCCCCACTATTTTATTTATTTTTAAATTCAAGTATGTTCTTGCTTCTTTCTTTCTCCTTTATCGCTTTCTATGAGATTGATCAAATTTTCTTTAGTCCCCTTTTCTTTCTAGTGGATTGAAAATAAGGTGTTCTACTCCTTCATTTTAGGAAGTAATCCCTAAGTTTTAACATGCATCTTTGACTTAAATTTAAAATTAATCACTATCTCTTCCCGAGTAATAAAGGAAATGTAAAATAATTTAATTACATTCCTTCTACATTCTACATTCTTTGTACCAACTGGACAATTGTTGTTGTCCAGTATATTGGTTCCATGTGTTTTTAAACCCCACAAAAATTAGTCATTATTATTACTTAGTAAATGCTTGTTTAAATGGACCAGCATATTTGCCAACTTCCTAGCTCATCATTGTTTATTGTATTTCATTGTTTCCTCTTTGTTTCTTCTTTTTCCATCTTGCTAAAGTATATCCTTTGCTAATTCTTTTAGTGAGAGTCTATGAAAGAACTCCCAGTTTTTGTCTGAAAAATGTCTTTATTTTGCTCCATTCTTCATTGTTATTTTCCCTTCATCACTTTGAAGATATTATTTCATTGTCTCTGACATCTCTCTTGTGTCAGTCTAATCGTCATTGCTTTGTAGGGATCTTGTCTTGTCTCTCTGTTTTGTTTTTGTGTGTGTGTGAAAGGTTTTCTTTTTGTCTCTGATATTCTTAAATATCATCTGGATATGTCTAGGTGTTGGATCTATTTTTATTATCCTACATGAGACTTATCACTCCTCCTCAACCTGAGAAATGACTTTCATTATGGAAAGTTCTCAGGCATTTTCTCTGGATAGTCTTCTCCTCTATGCTCTTTTATTCTTTCTCCTGGAACTCATATTAGATGTGTATTAGAACTTTTCATTCTCTTCTCAATGTCTTTTTTTTAAAGACATTTTTTAGAGCAGTTTTAGGTTTACAAAAAAATTGAGAGGAAGCTACAGAGATTACTCATACCCCCCCACATGCAACATTAGCAACATCATTCACCAGAATGGTACATGTTTTACCAAGGATGAACCTACATCAACACATCATAATCACCCAAAGTCCATAGTTTACCTTAGGGTTCGCTTTTGGTGTTGTACTTTCTATGGGTTTAGACAAATGTATAGGGACATATGTTCATCATTATAATATCACACAAAGTATTTTCATTGCCCTAAAAATCATCTGTGCTCTGTCTATTCATCCATTCCCCACCCCCTCTGACAGCCACTGACCTTTTTACTGTCTCCATAGTTTTGCTTTTTCCAGAATGTCATATAGTTGGAATCATGCATTATGTAGCCTTTTCAAATGGGCTTCTTTCACTTAGTAATATGCATTTGTTTCCTCCATGTCTTTTCATAGCTTGATAACTCATTTCCTTTTAGTGCTGAATAATATTGCATTGTCTGGATGTACCAGTTTATTTATTCATTCACCTACTGAAGGACATCTTGGTTGCTTCCAAGATTTTGCAATTATGAGTAAAGCTGCTGTAAACATCTATGTACAGGTTTTTGTGTGGACATATGTTTTCAGCTCCTTTGGGTAAATACCAAAGAGTGTGATTGCTTGATCCTATGATAAGAGTAGGTTTAATTTTGTAAGAAACCGCCAAACTGTCTTCCAATGTAGCTGCATCATCTTGCATTCCCACCAGCAATATAGGAGAGTTCCTCTTGCTCCACATCCTCATCAGCATTTGGTGTCGTGAGTGTTCGGGATTTTGGCTGTTGAAATAGGTGTGTAGTGGTATCTCATTGTTGTTTGAACTTGCCTTTCCCTGATGACGTATAATAAAGAGCATCTTTTCATATGCATATTTGCCATATGTATATCTTCTTTGGTGAGATGTCTGTTAAGAGCTTTGTCCCATTTTTTAATTGAGTTGTTTGTTTTCTTATTGTTAAATTTTAAGAGTTCTTTGTTTATTTTGGATTACAGTTCTTTATCAGATGTGTCTTTTGCAAATATTTTATCCCAGTCTATGGCTCATCTTCTCACTTCCTCGACAGTGTCTTTCACACAGAGCAGAAGTTTTTAATTTTAATGAAGTCCAGCTTATCAATTATTTCTTTCATGGATTGTGTCTTTGATGTTGTCTCTAAAAAGGCATCACCATACCTAAGGTCATCTAGGTTTTCTCCTATGTTATCTTCTAGGAGTTTTATAGTTTTGCATTTTACGTTTAGGTCTATGATCCATCTTGAGTTAATATTTATGAAGGGTGTAATGCCTGTGTCTAGATTCATTTTGTTTTGCATATAGATGTCCAGTTGTTCCAGCACCATTTGTTGAAAAGACTATCTTTGCTTTATTGTATTGCCTTTGGTCCTTTGTCAAAGATCAGTTGACTATATTTAAGGGGGTCTATTTCTGGCCTCTCTATTCTATTCCATTGATCTATTTGTCTATTCTTCCACCTATACCACATTGTTTTGATTACTGTAGCTTAATAGCAGGTCTTGAAGTTGGGTAGCATCAGTCTTCTGACTTCGCATTGGCTACTCCTTCAATATTGTGTTGGTTATTCTGGGTCTTTTGCCTCTCCATATAAACTTAAGAATCAGCTTGTCAATTTCCAAAAAATAACTTGCTGAGAATTTGGTTGGGATTGCATTGAGTCTATGGATAAGGTTGGGAAGAACTGGTATGTTGACAATATTGAGTCTTCCTATCCATGAACATGGAATATCTCTTTATTTATTTAGTTTTTCTTTAATTTTGTTCATCAGAGTTTTTTAGTTTTGCTCATATAGATTTTGTACATATTTCATTAGATTTATACCAAAGTATTTCTTTGTCAGGGATGCTAATGTAAATGGTACTGTATTTTTTTTTTTTTTTAATGAGGAAGATCAGCCCTGAGCTAACATCTGTGCTAATCCTCCTCTTTTTGCTGAGGAAGACCGGCTCTGAGCTAACATCTATTGCCAATCCTCCTCCCTTTTTTTTTCCCCCAAAGCCCCAGTAGATAGTTGTATGTCATAGTTGCACATCCTTCTAGTTGCTGTATGTGGGATGCGGCCTCAGCATGGCCAGAGAAGCGGTGTGTCGGTGTGAGCCCAGGATCCGAACCCGGGCCGCCAGTAGCAGAGTGCGCACACTTAACC
Organism: Ceratotherium simum simum; assembly: GCF_057802395.1. NCBI lineage: Eukaryota > Metazoa > Chordata > Mammalia > Perissodactyla > Rhinocerotidae > Ceratotherium > Ceratotherium simum. The sequence continues at coordinate 22,749,802 of NC_141914.1, read as the reverse complement.
GCTAAGCCACGGGGATGGCCCATGGTACTGTATTTTTAATTTCAAATTCCACTTGCTCATTACTGGTGTATAAGAAAGCAATTGACTTTTGTATATTAACCTTGTATCCTGCAACCTTGTATAATTGCGTATTAGTTTCAGGAGTTTGTCAATTCTTTCAGATTTTCTATACACATAATCATGTCATCTGCAAGCAAAGACAGTTTTATATCTTCCTTCCAAGTCTGTATACATTTTATTTCCTTTTGTTGCCTTATTGCATTAGCAAGGACTTGTAGAGATGTTGAAGAGGAGTGACAAGAGAGGACATCCTTGCCTGATCTTAGTGGGAGAGCGTCAAGTTTCTCATCATTAAGTATGATGTTAGCTGTAGGGTTTTTGTAGATAGTTTTTATGAAGTTGGGAATGTTTCTTTCCATTCCTAGTTTACTGAGAGTTTTTATCATGAATAGGTGTTGGATTTTGTCAAATGTTTTTTCTGCATCTATTGATATGATCATGTGATTTTTCTTTTTTAGCCTGTTGATGTGATGGATTACATTAATTGATTTTCAAATGTTGAACCAGCCTTGCATACTTTGGATAAATCCTACTTGGTCCTGGTGTATAATTCTTTTTATACATTGTTGGATTCAATTTACTAATATTTTGTTGAGGATTTTTGAGTCTATGTTTATGAGAGATATTTTTCTGTGATTTTCTTTTCTGATAATGTCTTTGTCTGGTTTTGGTTTTAGAGTACTGCTGGCCTCCTAGAATGAGTTAGGAAATATTCCCTCTGCTTTTATCCTCTGAAAGAGATTATAGAGAATTGATATAATTTCTTCCTTAAGTGTTTGGTGGAATTCTCCAGTGAATCCATCTGGGCCTGGTGCTTTCTATTTTGGAAGATTATTAATTATTGATTCAATTTCTTTAATAGATATAGACCTATTCAGATCATCTATTTCTTCTTGTGTGAGTTTTGGCAGATTGTGTCTTTCAAGGAATTAGTCCATTTCATCCGGGTTATCAAATTTGTGACAACAGCGTTGTTCATAGTATTCTTTTATTATCCTTTTAATTTCCATGAGATCTGTAGTGATGTCCCATCTTTCATTTATGATATTAGTAATTTGTGCTCTCTCTTTTTTACTTACTTAGCCTGGCTAGAGGATTATCAATTTTATTGATCTTTTCAAAGAACTAGCTTTTGGTTTCATTTATTTTCTCTATTGATTTTCTCTTTCAATTTCTTTGATTTTTGCTTTAATTCTTATTTCTTTTCTTCTGCTTACTTTGGGTTCAATTTGCTATTCTTTTTCTGTTTCCTAAAGTGGAAATTTAGACTATTGCTTCTTACTTTTGATTTGATTAATTTCCTTTTTTTCTTCTTTTCTAATATATGCATTCAATGCTATAAATTTCCCCCTAAACACTGCTTTCACTGCATCACCCACATTTTGAGAAGTTGTGTTCTTGATGTCTCTTAATTTTTCTTCTCTATTTCCATCTCTTTATCTCCCTGTGCTACATTCTGGGTAACTCACTTGGATCTATGTTAAGTTCAGTAATTCTCCTTTCAGCTATGTTTAATTATTGTTTAAGCTGTCCATTAAATTTTTAACTTTCTTTCAGATATTTTTATTACTGGAAGTTCCCTTTGGTTCTGTTGCAAATCTGCTGATTCTTTTTTTATAATGTCCTGATGCTTTCATTATGTTTTTCCCCTTTCTTTAAGCTCTTTAATTATTTTAAAAATATTTATTTTGGGCCAGCCCTGGTGGCATAGTGGCTAAGTTTGGCACGCTCTGCTTCAGTGGCCTGGGTTCAGTTCCTAGGCATGGATCTACACCACTTATTGGTGGCCATGCTGTGGCAGCAGCCCACATACAAAATAGAGGAAGGTTGGCAACAGATGTTAGCTCAGGGCAAATCTTCCTCAAGCAAAAAGAGGAAGATTGGCAACAGATGTTAGTTCAAGGTGAATCTTCCTCAGCAAAAAAAAAAAAAAATTATTTTATAGTTTCTTTTATATGGTTATATTATTTGAAGTTTGGGGGTGCTAATTCTTCTGATTAATCTGCTTTCCGTCATGGTTATTTATTTCTTTTATGGTTGTAATTTTTGTTTGTGAACTTATTTCAGTGGGGGAGAGGGTTATTTGTTTTATGGGAGTTTCATGTGCACTGGGTTGAGTAAGTTTCCCACAAAGAGAAATTTTACCTTTACTTCTAGCTGAGTTTTAGGGGTCTTAATAGTAATGAACCATTTTTAATTTATTTTTTTTCCATTATGAAATCAATTTCTTAAATAGATACATCTATTCAGTCTTTCAATTTTTTCTTAAGTCAGTTATGGTATGCTGTGTTTTCAAGGAATTTTTCCATTTTTTCTATGTTGTCAAGTTTATTAGCATAAATTCACTTGTAGTATTCCCTTATTTTCTTTTTAACCTTTGTAAGATCTGTAGTGATATACTCACTGTCATTTCTGATATTGTTAATATGTGTTTTTTCTCTTTTTAATTGATTATTCTTGCTAGTTTATCAATTTTATTATTATTTTCAAAGAACTAACTTTTGACTTTGTTCATTTTCTCTATTGTTGACTTGTTCTTTAAATTTTATTGATTTCTGTTCTTATCTTTATTATTTTTTCCTTCATTTTAACGTGAGTTTAGTTTGTTCTTTTTCTAGCTACTAAAGGTAGAAACTTAGATAATTGATCTTAAGCCTTTATCATCTATGTAGGTGCTTAAAACTATATATTTCCCTCTAAACACTGCTTTTGCTGCATTCCACAATGGCATATGTGTGTTTTAAGTTTTATTCAGTTTAAAATATTTTCTAATTTCTCTTATGATTTCTTCTTTGGCCCATGGGTTATTTTGAAGTGTGTTAATTATTTTCCCAGTGTTGGGGAAATTTTCTAGATAATTTTATTGTTATTAAGTTCTAATTTAATTCTATAACGATCAGAGAATATTTCAATCTTTTGAAATGTATTGAAACTTATTGTATGGACCAGTATATGGACTATCTTGGTGAATGTCCTATTTGCATTAAAATGTGTATTCTGCAGTTGGGGTGTAATGTTCTGTAGATGTCACTTAGGTTTGTTAGTTAATAATGTGTTTTGGGCCCTGTGTAATTTTAGATTCTTTTGTCTAAATTTTCTATCAATTAATGAGAGAAAGATGTTAAAATTTTCAACTATGATCATGAATTCGTCTATTTCTCTTTCTGCTTCCATCAGTTTTTGCTTCATGAATTTTGATTCTGTTAATAGGTTTATACCCAGCATACATGTCCCTGATGAAAGAATTGTTTTCTTATTGCTGTGTTATGTCTCTCTTGTCTCTTAGAATGCATTTTGTCTTGAGGTCTACTTTGTCTCATATTCTTGCCATCTTTCTGATGTTTACTTTTTCTGTGGTATCTATTTTCCTAGATCAGTATTAAATTAATTTCTCAGTTTAGAATTCCTGTATAATATAAGTAGTATAAAATTGGGTATTTGTATTCTACACACTTGGGTGTAGGCCTGTAGTTTCCAAATCTCATAGGTAAATTTTACCCCTACCAAATGTTGAACAAATTACAAGCCTCCTTACCATTTCTCTGGACAAGCGAATTTTTCTAGAACTCTTTTATAGGCGTGGGCAGAGCTTCGTTTCCTGCTCCCCAGGCTTGTATAGAAATTAGAACCCCAGACCCCAAATCCTAATCCCTAGGCACTAAATTTGTGACTTAAAATACCCTTGGGTTTTCTTTGGTGTCAGCTCATAATTATCTTCATATCTACTGCTTTGATTCATCTATTTGTTTTTGGAGCCAGGAATTTTCTTTACTTCTTTTCTTTTGAGCTTCACTATTAAAAAAAAATGATTGTTATATTTTAGCTGACATCTAAGTTTTTATACAGGAGTAGGGAAAGGCATACATTTCATTCATATTTGCCCTTTTTTTTCTGGAAGTCTCTCCTTATACTCTCTATGCTTTCCCCTTGAAATGATCTTCTCATCTTGGGATGGAAGTAAGAGAGGAAAGGAAAAGAGGAAAAGAATGAGCGATGTTGAATTAAAGCTTGCAAAAATGGCTTAGAACACCATTTCTCTTTAATACACCTATATTCGAGCCCTGTTGTCTTCCCAGGCCCCTATCACCCTGCACTGGTTCCTGCTGACTCCTCTCTTTCACAGCACTTTCCTGAGGGTGAGAGTGGGCTCTCATGACTGTTCTTTCCACCGTAGATTACTCTCATGGCTTTGGTGGCCGTTATGGGATAGAGAAGGATAAACGAGACAAGGCAGCTCTGGGATATGACTACAAGGGAGAGACAGAGAAGCACGAGTCCCAGACAGGTGAGTTGGGGTTAGAGAGGAGGGAGGTCATAGAGTCGCACAGAGCCATCCTTCCTTCCTTTCTGGAAGCTGACACAGAAGACCCAGATATGCAGCGGAGGTCGAGCGGGGGTGGTGAAGAGTAAGTGTATGGATGTGGGGATGAGTGGGGGGAGACCAAGATGGGCAGAGAGGAAAACAGCAAGATTAGGAGCAAGACAGAGGAGGGAGGCCAAAGAGAAGGGATCATTGAGAAAGGGATGAAGACAGACAGTCTGGGTGATGGCAAGAGTGTGATTTGGCTATGAGTCTTAGAGGCCCCTCTGCCCCACAGAGGACAGAGAGACCTCCTTCTTCCCTGAGACACATAGGGGATAGCTGGAGGGTTCTCCTTATTTTTTCCTGTTTCTTCCTTTATGTTTCTCCCTTTTCTGTCACTTCTCTGTTTTTATGTTTCCCTCTTCCCATCTCTCTCCCCTCCATTCTCTCCCAACATTTTTTCTCCCCATCCTTTTCCATCTCTTCCCATCCATTCCTCTCTCTATCCTCTGATTCTCACACTTCCTCATTCATCTCTCTGTTTTCCACATTCCTGTCTTCTAGTCTTTCTTCCCACTGCTCCCTCTTCCCACATATTTCCAGCATTTTAACTCGTCTTATGACTCTCAGACCTTTTCATCCTGCAGATTATGCGAAGGGCTTTGGTGGTCAGTATGGAATCCAGAAGGACCGAGTGGATAAGGTAAAGCAACAGAACACCAATGTCTTGAGAAGAGTTCCCTAAACTGCACCTGGAGTGCACAGAGAAGAATGAGAGGCGAAAATGGAAAAAGGATCGGAAAAGCTAGGTGCCCTGAGCACTCCTCACTGACTGCCCTCAGCATCTAATGGGCATGTCTTCCAAAGCCTGAGCTTTAACTAAGGAGAGTGGAGGGAGGCAGAGAGAGACAGATAAACTCCAGGGAAAGGTGAAGTTTGAAATTTCATAGATTACTTGGCATTGCTTAACCAAATCTATAATCTCTTCCCACTCCATTTACTGTCCTCCCCTACACCAGTTCCTCTGCATGCATTGGCCAGGGTCCCTGCTGTGTTCCAGGCAACTGGACTTGGAGATGTGAGATGTTAGGTATACCTGAGCTTTCAAAAAGGGGAGCTGAGCCCACCAGTTTAGAACTTCTTTACCCCCTCTCTGCTACAAAACAACAATATTGTAATATCCTGTCTAACTACTGAGCATCAGATGGTCAAGCATACCTTCTGCAGTGGCCCCAATCCTCAATACTGCCTTCTGGGTCATTACCACTCCCTGCCCCCTCCCCCCGCACATTACACATACTGTTTTCCTACCTGCAGAGCGCTGTTGGCTTCAATGAAATGGAGGCCCCAACCACAGCTTATAAGAAGACGACACCCATAGAGGCTGGTGAGTCTTAACCATTCCCTCTCTCTATGCTCCTCAACCACCTCTCCTTTCTCATTCTTTCTTCTTACTAGACTACCTCCTCCATGCCTTCAACCACCTAGATTAGCTGAGGTAGACTTGATCCCTACCCTCATATTCCCAGATTCTCTCTCCTAGAAAAACCAGGTTAAGTGTATAGAAGGAAAGAGTGACATTGAGGAAGGAACTGTGAGCAGAGAACACAGAGAGGGAGGGGTGGAGAGCCACCAGGGGGAATACATATGGATAGGAGCTTGGGATGGGGGGTAGATGGTGGGTGGTGGTCCAGGGGGCATACAGATTTAAGGAATATGAACAGGGAAGGATGTGGGTTAGGGGCCCAAGGCTTATAATTTAGAAAGGACAAGAGTCTGAGATTGCATGGCCTGGCTATATGGAAATCTAGGCATGAGGGCTACACCATCCTCCTATAATTTCCTTGTTTCTCCATCCATACCTCTTTACCTTCCCTTCCGTGAGTCTCTTTCTATCTGTTCTCCCCCCGATATTTAACTGATTCCTCTGCTTCCTTCAAGTGCCACCTCCCCACTCCCACCCTGACCCAAGACAACCCTAATTCTTCTTGCCTGTGTCTGCAGCTTCTAGTGGTGCCCGTGGGCTGAAGGCAAAATTTGAGTCCATGGCTGAGGAGAAGAGGAAGCGGGAGGAAGAAGAGAAGGCACAGCAGATGGCCAGGCAGCAACAGGAGAGAAAGGCCCTGGTAAAGATGAGCCAGGAGGTTCGGCAGCCAGCAGCCACTGTGGAAGAGCCAGTGGTGCCAGCCCCAGTGCCCAAGAAAATCTCCTCAGAGGTGAGTGCTTGGCCCTCTGGGATCCACATCCAGGATTTCTTGTCCAGACAGGAGCCTAAAGGGTCCAAATCATTGGTAGAAAATAAGACACAGGTCTCCTCTGTGTTAGGCAAAGTCTATAACTGCTGTCCCTGTCTTCAGGAAGATTTCAGTCTGGCTGTGTAATTGGGCCTCATATATACCAGAATGTTAGGAGGAAAAAACCAAGATTTACATAGTGCAACAGAAGAAAGGTCACCAGCCAGTGCAGCCAATCATTACTGCAGGAACAAGAGTAAGGAACCATCGCTTGAGGTTGGAGCCCATCTTGAGGGATGATTGATTTAGATTGGCAAAGATAGGAGGGGGTGTTCCAGGTCAGTGTAAGAGAGAAGGTGGAAGTTTGCTTGCTTACTGGAGAGATGCTTCATTCTTCACAGGCCTGGCCTCCAGCAGGGAGCTGTCCACCGTCGGAGCCTGAGCCTGTAAGAACCAGTAGGGAAGAACCAGTGCCCACTCTGCCCCCAAGGCAGAATCCCCCAGAGGTAAGCAGAGCCCCAAAGATTCTCTGTCCCTTCCCAGTCCCCTCATGTCCTAGGAAGGTGGGCTATACAGCATGACCAACCATCCTGGTTTGTCTGGGACTGTTTTGGTCTTGCCTTTGGGAACCCACCCAGTCCTGGGCAGACTAGACCTTTGGTCATCCTAGCTGTGGTATATACTCCAAACAATGTGCTTTTGTTTCAGTGTTTTCCTGGTCTTCCAAGGAATCTGACTTGCTTTCTACTTCCCTCTCCTCATACCTTTTACATTCCCCTCCTATCATCTCTTGGTAGGTGTTTTGAGTGGGTGGGTATGGGAGGAGGTTGAGGAATGAAGGTGGATGAAAGACTGTGTTCCCTAGGAGAGGCTGTTAGATGGAGGCAAGGATGGAGGATAGATGTGGAAGGATAGTGATGGGTGGGGTCTTAGCAGTCCTCCATTTGGAGGTTTTGGAGAGGCAGCTCCCGGTGAGTGAAAGTCATGCTGCTCCATACTGTCTCTTCTCAGGACTATGAGGAGCCCCCAGCTCTGCCCCCCAGGACTCTGGAAGGCCTCCAGGTGGAGGAAGAGCCAGTGTACGAACTAGAGCCCGAGCCCGAGCCCGAGCCCAAGCCTGAGCCTGAACCTGAGCCCGAGCCTGAGAATGACTATGAGGATGTTGCAGAGCTGGACAGATATGAACAGGATGATGAAGCAGAGGGGGACTATGAGGATGTGCTTGAGCCTGACGATCCCTCTTTTCAGTCCACTGTGGCTGGTGAGTGGTGGGGGGAGAAGCAGCTTCTGAATTCGGTCAGATCTAGAGAAGAGTAAGAGGAAGAACAATTCCCTCATCACTCAGAAGGACCTGGGTTTTCCTTTTCCACATTGGTGAGATCATGTTTATATTTCTCATATTGCAGGATCATCAGGCTGCCCGGCAGGGGCTGGGGCTGGGATCTCAGCTGTAGCCCTGTATGATTACCAAGGAGGTAGGTTGGGAGTGGCCTGAGGGATCTGGTGCCTGGCGGCCCGTAGTACAAGAGAGGAGGATGAATTCTGGGGGTCAGGAAGGTCCCAGGCTTGGTGTCAAGAAGAACAGGCCTATTTCCCTCCCTGAGGTTTACAGTCGGCACAGGGTCAGAGGGATTCCTATCTGACCATCCTAATATACTGTCAATTTCCTCCCTAGAGGGAAGTGACGAGATTTCCTTTGATCCAGATGACATCATCACTGACATTGAGATGGTGGATGAGGGCTGGTGGCGGGGACGTTGCCGCGGACACTTTGGACTCTTCCCTGCAAATTATGTCAAGCTCCTCTAGTCTCTCCCTGTCTTCTGCACTGTGACCTCCCATGTCCAAAGTGGCTCTGCCTCCATCCCCTCCCCATTTCTGCTGCAAGTGTCTAACAAGATGTCATGAGATTCTAGACAGACTTTCCTCTCCCTCTCCATTAGGGCTTGGGGCAGGGACAGCATGAGGAGGGGGAGTCTACTTCCCCTCAGTGTCCTCTCTGCCCTGGATGAGCTCATGGACGTTTATCTTGTGTTCCTGCCTCCTTCCTCATGAATGCCCCCCCTAACAGCCCAAGCTCTGCCTTCCTTTGTTTGTGAACTCTGAGCTTCCTGGTTTGCTTACCTGGGAAGGTATGTCTAGATTGCCTGGTTTGCCTGGTTGTGCTGTTTGCCCACTTTCCTTCTCTGCAGAGATATCTCTGAATCTTCTCTCTGCTCAGTTCCAAATTGGAAATAAAGTGGGACAATGGTTCACTTCTATGCTGTGGTAAATAGTACTTTTTATGCAGCCCTCAATGGCTCTGACTGTCATGGGTTCAATTCTCCTTCCCTTTTTCAGGCGTATCCAGAAGTTTCCCTCCTACCACTGTCCATCATCCTGCACCCTGGATGTCAAGAGCTGGGCCTTTTCCTTAGACTGTACTTAAACCCAGTCCAAAACAAATTGACCTGGGGAATGGCAGTAAGGTAGGGGAACAGGGGCCCAGAAAGTGTCCACATTAAGGCATTTCAACTTCTACTGGCTTCTGCAATTGTGAGAGGCTCCTTCTGCCTGGGAGTACATCTTTTTAGGACATGATGATTCTTGAGGAAGAAGCACAAATTAGGGGATAGGAAGGAGGAAAAGGGAGATTTGGCCAACAAAAAAAGACTAAAGCTAAAGGAACACAGGCTCCAACGAGGTGTTAAGAGGATTTGGAGTCAGAGACAGTGGCTTCTCCTAGAGAAAGTCCAGGCTTCCTTTTAGCTGGGTGACTGAAATTGATGGCAAAGAAAGAGGGTAGATGGAGGAAGCTCATGAAGATTCTGTGTAGTCCAGGACCAAGGCTGATAGGAAAAGAGGTGAGAACATTTGAACAACCACTGATGGGCAAAAAGAGAATCACCAAATAAAGTATGGAGATGAAGGGGAATGAGAGGCCAGGGCATGGTGGGTTTTATCCCAGCCCCAGGGCATTGGGCTTAGCAAAGTCCGAGATAGAAGATTCTAGGCAAAATAAAATAAAATCAAAATAAAAGTCAGGGATTTGGTGTAAGGGATCTTTGGTTGGTAGGACATAGACGTCTGTGCTGTAACCAGTATCTGAAGTTGGGTCCAGCTTTCAAAAAGAGAGAAGACAGTGGGATCAAGGAAGAGCTAGGATTAGAGTCTGAGATCCATAGTTGCTCCAGGACTTCATAAAATTGGTGAGCTTCCCGTGTGCCTAGAACACTGCGTCCCTCAGGCTCATTCCTTGGCTTTTCTTTAAGATATACACTCCTTTGTTTCCGCAATGACTTCTATGCCAGCGAATCACAAATCTGTCTTTAGAGCTAACTTATAAGAGTCAGCCAGTTAGCCTTCCAGTGTGCAAAGCAGCTTTTATTTCTGCTTATAGAGACATTGGGATTTCCAGTAGACTGAGGTAAGTGACCATAGATGTACATGATCTCATTCTTCACTTCAGTTTGATTTGACATCACACATAGATCAGACTTTCACATGAGTTCCCTGTTACATCTCCAAGTCCCACCTTGCTTTTCACTTTTCCCTTCATTATAAGACAGAAACTTCTTTTCTAGATCCCAACACTGTTAAGGTAACAGGGTCCTTTCAGCCTCTGTTCTACAGACCTCACCCTCCCTGTTCAGCTGATCTTCTCTGGACTGATTTTCCTGGTGGTGATACTCATCAAGGGCTCTGCTTAGGAACAGGTCCCCATCCAGGCTCCTATTCCCGGGTACCAGTCCCTTTTCACTCCCTTCGGCTGCTTCTTAATCTGAAGCCATGTCTAGCTGTCTTGCCTCGGTCAGATAATTCTTGCTGCTCACGCTGCCCACTACAGCCTCATCTCACTAATCAAATCCTCTTCTGTCTAATCCACAGTCTCTCTAAAGGGCTTCCCTTTGCTTCCAGTGCCCTGTCACCATAAAATGCATTTGTTTGGGCAGACCAGTGGACACCTGCTGTAGCCTGGTTTCCTGCAACGTGTACAATTTGATATCTTATCAAATGTGTTTGATGATGTTGATCAATTCAATATTGCTCTGAAGGCAGCAACTGGGAAAGGGAAGTGTGACTGGATGTGTGCAGCCCACAGAGAGGTGTGGGCCCTCTCCTGACTGCTCTCCCGCACCTGTGCTGCCCCCACTGTGAAGGAAAAGCCCTCTGCTCTCTGCCTTTCTCTGTCTTTCTCACCCATCTAACAGTAGCCCCTGATTTTCATCTTCCTTGGTCTCTAGCTCCCTTTTCTCTCTTTTTCTAGTAAAATAAGAAACCCAGAGTGGACTTTAGGGGCTTTCTTTCTCCACACAGAAAGGACTAGATCAAAACACGTGGAACTGACACCTCTTCCCCTGAGAACTCTTCCTCTCGCCCCACTTCAGTGTCTAGAAGTTTCCAGTTGCTCATCTTCACTGAATATAATCTTAGCTCATACTCTGGTTATATTTTTAGAAAACAGTGCCTTATGTACAAATGTGAAATATAAACCAAACAATAAGGATAAGGAAAAATAGAGTCACATTACCAAATACTACCAAGCGGCACGTAATAAGGAAAAGATGAGCAAATTTCTACTCTGGGACTTGCTCTAACGCCTTCTCGACTCTTCTCAGAGGTGTCGTCTACTTCATCTACACCAGCTCTGGACCGTGCTCAGAGAGACCCAGGCAATAACAAGCATCCAGATTGACTAGACTCTTTTTTTTGTTGGCTAAATGCTTTGTTCTCTGCTTCCCCACAATGCCTGTCCTCCTTTTCCCTTCTTTCTCACCTGCTTGGGGACTGCCGGGAAAATGGCACCACTTAAGATGATAGGGAGATAAACGCAAGACAAGTAGCTCAACTTTCCTGGCTCCAGCTACACTTGGAGAGGGCCGAAAGGATGTATTTTTGCATGCGACCCAAGGACATGAAGCCACATCAAACAAATGAGCTCCATCTGGTTCCCAACTTAAACTCACCATGTGTCTAAAACCTACTTAGTAACTAAAGAAGAGCTGCATGAAATCATACCCATTGTAGATAACTCTGTGAGATAAGATTTTGCTACTAAAAAGCTTATCCTAACATGCTGCCACTGGTATGTCATCCTTTAGAGCAATGCTTCTCAACCAGGAGCGATTTTGCTCCCAGAGGGTATGTAGCAGTGTCTGGAGACATTTTTGGTTGTTACAGCTGTGGGGGTGCTACTGGCATCTCTTGGATAGAGCCCAAGGATGCTGCTAAATATCCTATAACACACAGGACAGTCCCTTATTACAAAGAATTATCCAGTTCAAAATGTTGTTAGTTCTGAAAAACCTTGCTTTAGGGGATGCCAGTTTCTATTGTATATTTTTATTTTACTTTTGTTCTCATGAGTATTCACTGTTTGTTACCAAAAAACAGTATCCCTCATTTTTGACAGACTGGAGTAGTGACCAGCAATAAGTAGGAGAAAGTACAGGAAACCACTATGTTCACATGTCTTCCTTCCCAAGATCCCCCGTGGGGCACTCAACTGGTGTCCAGGAGGTGGTGACTGGTGCCACAGGAACTACAGTGGGCCTTGCCTGGACTTTGCCAAATGTGTGGTCTCCTTGGGCTACCCTGTGCATTCCAGCATGACACTGAAGTTGGTGTTAGTGTCTTGAGGTCATTTCAGATAGCCCAAGGTGGTGCTGGGTTATGCCTATGCTCTCCCTAATCTAGACCTATAATATAATTTTCAGAAAAGGACCTTGACACTTAAGTCATTATTAAAATGTTTAAAAGTAGGGTTGCAGATTTTCGTCCTAATTTTCTGCATAAATATAGGGTCTCCTTTGGACTCTTCATTTTTCAAGGCCGTCCTTCTGTATGTTGCCAAGAGTCTACACAACAAACTCTGTGACCTCATTTCTGCCTCTCATCCTTTGGCTTGCAGTGTCCTTGAGGCTGCTGTGTGCAGCCAAGGTCACTATTCTGTCGGGCTGTGTTTGGACTGTCTAGGCTCAGAGGCAGTGGGGCCACTAAAGGAAGCCTTGGACTTGACTGTCAAGACAACCTCAGCTCCAGAACTGTCAAACTGTGTGCCCTTCACCCTGGGTGCCCTGGGAGGCACCTCAGTCCCCATCCCTGCACTGCCTACCTTATAAATTTGAAAGTGCTTATAAACTGAAAAGCTCTCCACAAAAGCACAGGCCTGTGCTGGTTATGGAATTTCACTGCTCTCTCATCTCCTAAGGACTTGAGCCTATCTTCCAAGTAGCCTCAAGTTACTTATTTTCTCCTCTGATTTACTTTAGAAAAAAAAGTTATCAATAAGGCACTATAGCAATCGTACAAGCCATGGCTTACAAAATTCTTAGACCTTGTGCAGCTGCTCAGATTCTGAAGGACATTGCATGTTCCAATACACCCAGATAGGCACATATGCAGTTTATAGAGGGAAGTCCTCAAAATCACGCTCTGCCCTATTTTTAGAAACTCTGAGGGGGAATCCAAGAATGGCGGCGTCTGAATCTTCAGTAGGCGTGTCTCCCTCGTGCTCTGGCTCTAAAGGTGGTGACTAAGCTCTCTCGGGCCTGCTCGCGGGGCTGACACATGCTGGTCAAAAGAATCGGGTCAGTCTTGTGCTCTACAACGTTGAAAGGACAGGACTTCAGGTGCTCGGACATGGAGGCAACTTCATTAAACTCCCAGCTCTTGACTTTGGAGAAGAGGCTGCTGAATTGCCAGATCTGTTAGGAAAGATAGAAGCTCAGACGTGAACTTTGGGGCCACACCCTCAGGCTGACTTTATTTGAACAGTATAAGGAAATGTCTTTCTGTATTTCCTGTTCTTAGTTTCCAGAGAGTGTTTAGTGGTGCTGCAGATATTTGTTAGTTCCTTCTCCAGCGTCCAATTCCTAGTTCCCCCTTCCAATTGGTAATCTTCCCAGCCAGCCATGTATTTTTGTGGGAATGACTAACCTTAATCTGCATATTGACACACACCCTCCCCCTACCCCCAGTGACAGCAATTAATTCTAGAATAGACATATGGTTCAAATCAGGACAATTAGTGTCAATGAGACTCTACTCCAGAAATTCTGTTTGAGATGTCAAGAAGCAGATTCTCTTTTTCCTTCTGTACTTGAACTGGGAAGTTGCAGTCTTAGGAGTTGCAGGCAGCCACCAGGGACTACCAAGAGAGAACGGTGTCTTAGAATGGAGCCACTAGTAAGGAAGTAGAGATAAGAAATAGAAAGTAAAAAAGTCATTTGGGGGCATTTTGAGCTGCTAGATCAAGCCTTATCTGCAGCCATTGCCTTTGAACTTTTTAGTTATATGGGCCAATAAATTCCCTTTATTGTTTATGCCATTTTAAGTTGGTTTTCTATTGCTTGAAACTAAAAGAATTCTAACTAATAAGAGTCTCACTAGAACAGAAACCTCAGGAGAAATCTAGGAGTCTGGTACTCAGCCCCCCTCTGGCCTTTCCACCTAGGATGTGGTGGCAAAGTCACTAGTTTTAAAATTTGGCTATCAGGGTGGGCATAATCTGATATCTTTTCAACTTGACCATTTCACCTTCAGTTTCTTGTCATTGTTCTTATGTAAGAAAAGTGTTTCTGGGGATCTTAGACCTATTTCCCTTTTTACTTTAAAAAACAATTTTAATATGAGCATCCTTTAGCTCCAATGAAATTCTCTTTCTTCCTTTCTGCAAGGAAATTAGTTTGTCCCAAATGATATTTAAGAGTGGTCAGCAATCACTGAATTGGGTATGAATGTGAGCCAAAAAATAATGGAATTTCTAGAATGTAAATTAAATTATTTGTATCTGATTTTACAGAGGAAGATATTAGGCAGTTCTAGACTATACACTTCCTGAGGGCACAGTCTTGGTCTCATTCATGTTTATCCCTAACGAGTGGTTGGTTGGCAGTCAGTGTTTATTTAACACATGGGTGCAGGCATGGATACATGAGGGAGAGTGTCATAATTATTTTTTGAAGAAACTGCTCAGGGGATAAATAACGGAAAATATACAAGATGTTTTAGACATAATCAATAAAAATAGATGCAAACGACTCTAACTCCTCAATGCCAGTTTGCACATACCCCGCATATTGGGAAGAAACTCAACAGTGAGATTATGGAATTATTGACCTAAATGGGCATCATAAATTTGTGGTTCATATTACCAAATTTACATGAGACAGGATGCTAAAAGCACCTCGGACATGATGAATTAGGAGTCTCACTTCTGTATGATACAAGCTGATAGAAGTTGTAATACAGTTAAGCAAGCATAACCTGACTAGGAAAAAGGAAAAAGGTTTTTCCAAAGGGAAAGATTCTTGGATTTCTACAGCAGAATTTTTTGAAAAATTAAATAGAATTTGAACCAAGGGAAATCAATGGATCAAATTATTTCAGAATTTCAAAATGCCTTTAACAAAGACAAAAAATGCTTTAGAAAAATTAGTTGACATGTGACTGAGGAGAATTTGGTGGCATACTATATCAATCAGAGTCCAGGCAGGAAACAGATGGCACACTTAAATTGGGTAATTTGAAGAGAATTTTAAAAAGGAATGATATATAAATGTGTGAAGAGGGTGTAGAAAAGCCACAAGATATAGTGCAGTACCTGGGCTAGTAACAATCTAGAATGTTACAGCCCAAGGCCTGAAAGTGAAGAAGAAAGGAGATCATCGGAAAACAGAGGAGTAATTGTGTGAATACTGATACAGCCACCTTCAGTGGAGGGAAAAGTCAGTGCAAAGTGTCATGGAGGGGAGAATGCATGTAGGGAGGAAGCCAGAAGAATAGATATGTCAGCCTCCTTCTTTGCCCTCCCTCCCCTCTCCTGCTGATACACTCCCACTAGATTAGCCCAACTGGAAGCTGGGGGGCCTGGGAGCTGGTCAGTCCATAGAGGCAGTCCATAGAGGTCAGCCTCCTGGTGGACAGATCACAGTGGAGAAGGTTGGAGAATGAATCATGTGAGCAAACAAGAGACATTCAGGACACATACGTAGAGATAAACAGGCACTACCATCTGTATTGCCATGTATATTTTTATGGGTCTGTCTCCCCTACTAGACTGACCTCCTTGAGTTCAGGGACTACATCTTATTCCCAGTAACCTAGTGAGATCTCAGTGCCTAGTACAGTGCTTGGCATATAGGAGTCTCTTAATAAATATTTGTTGAATGAATGAGTGTTTACTTGCCTCTCTGTGGACTTTCCAGGAGGTGCCTCCGTTGGAATACTTCTTCTTCTTCCATTGCAGGAGGACCATCCCCCTCTCTTGTAACAAAGTGGCACAGATGTTCTTCATCAGCACGGACACCTGGGAGAGCTGGGACAGGCTGATGCTGTCCAAGAACCCAGCAATGTACTGCAAAATCTCCAGGGGCAGGCTGGTCAGAGAATTCTGGCTTTTTCTTCCATGGCCTGAGAGGTGGTTGTTCTTCCTTCCCTCACTGAGCTCTGAAGCAACCTCCGGCTTGATAGCAAAAGTCTTGAGCTCTTGACTATAGATCACTTTTGCCTTTTGCCCTGGGGGACGGAAATGGTTTTGAATAAATGTACATCCCAAGTAGGCGAGGGGGCATCGATGCTGGAACCAGCCATTGAGACATGACTGAATATCTGTGTGGACATTCTTGAAATGCAGGGGGAATTCATCCCTCCTGAAGAATTTGTTGCAAGTGAAAGTGAAGGCAGAGCTGCTCTTGTTGTGTCTCCTGGTCACAGACTCACTGTGGAGCTCCACATGGAGCCCGCCTGGTTTGGCAGTGGTTAGGAGGTCAGCCAGCACCGTCCCAGAGGAAAACTGCTCTGGCTCAAAATTGTATGTCTGTGTAGCAAAATCCATGAACAGCCCATCAATGCTCCTGGATTCGGAGATGACGTGACCTTTGAGTTCTCTTTCCAAAGCACACAGGAGGGTGGTCTTGACAAGATCTGATTTGGGCAGGTCCTCCACAGTGATCCCCAAATCTGAAGTATCTACTGCCTTGTGTTCACTTGGCCTACAACTCAACATGGCGTCTCCAATGCGAGCCCGCTTCCCACAGTAGCTCACAGGAACTTTGAAGGTGTAAACAGTCTTCACTTCCTGAGCTTCTAGCTTGCCATAAACAAAGTCTCTCTCCTTAGGCGTACAAGCAGGCATCTGACCAAAGTGAATAAGCATCCTCCCGTTGTGCACCAAATACATATTATAGTCCTTTGCATCCATAGCTGTTTTCAGTCTTTCCAGAACACCATCCTGCCAAGGGGCAAGCCCTGTCGTTTCCATGGCTCCGTGAGAGTTCTGCTGCTTCTGGTTTTCCTGTGGTTCTTTCTCATTGGCAGTATCCTCTTTTACCATGTTATTGCCACTGGACATCTGTTCTTTCCCTGGGCCGTTCCTGCTCTTGCTCTCACAGCTCACTGATGAGCTTGTTAAAGCAGAGGCTGCATGCTCTTTGCTGAACATATTTTCCCACTTGTCAAACTTGGCCAGGTCCATCCCTTCTTTGGTTTTGGCTAACGTCTCTCGTTCTTCTTGACTCAGCTCCACCATCTCTCCGTTAGTGGCTGACAGAGCGCCGTTTGATACCAACCCGGCATCTGCTCCACCTACTGCTCCTTCCATTTCCTCCCAGCTGGCTTCACCATTCATAGTAGGTTCCTCCTCAGTGGGCTCTTTAGTTTCTGGGAAAAGTTCTACCATTTTCAAAGATCTGAAAAGGACTTTCTGGTCCTGGAGGGCCAGGGCTGTGTCCAAACACTCCTCACTGGGAGTCTCTTTCATGATGTTCTCATGAAGGGTTGTTTCAGAGTCCACGTTTGGCCAGCGGTTCCACTCCATAGAGCAGCAGACCACACTGGCAGGGCACACTTGCAGGTGCTTGGCCAGTTTGTGGCGGGACATGGAAAGGGGGCAGCCATATTCAGAGTTGAGACACGGAACCTGCTCTAAGGGACAGAGAAGCTCATGTTCTGCCTCTTTGCACATGTGGAAGGTAGCGCCACAGGACAGGTGGCAATTTATCACCAGGCAGGAGACGTTGGGCTCCACAGGCATGTGGCAGTGACGGTTAAAGCATCTCTCACAATGCCTGTGCTGCCCTGGTGAAGGCCTGCGTGCCCTGCCCTGGAGACACCAAAGGCAAGGGGAAAGAGAAAACAAATGACTGCTGGAAGAGAAGCTCTATGCGTGTCTGTAACCGTGTTTTAATGGACTCATTCCTGTTTATACATGCTTATTATAGGAACCTTGGAAAATACAGAAAATCATAGAGAAGAAAGCAAAAATCACTCATAATCCCACAACCCAGAAATAGCAACTATCAACACTTTTCTTTATTTTCCAATAGTTTATTCTATGTACGTAGTAGATGTGTTTAGAATAGAAAAAAACAAAGCTGAATGTAATGGACTACAGTATTGATAATTGTTATTTTTGAGTTGTGGAATATGGGTGATTTATGTTACATAGTTAATACTATGAATACAATTTTGCAGCCTGCTTTTTAACTTTCTATTATAACATGAGACTAGACCATTTTATTAATTATTCTTTGCAAACTTTCTTCATAATGGCAGTGTACCATTCCAGAATGAGTGTGCTGTCATTCTTTTAACCAACTACCATCAGGGGCCGGCTGGGAGGATGGGGCCATGTCTGGCCTTGTTCACATCTGCAGTCCCAGCACCAGTCACAGATTCTGGGCTACTGTGGGTGCTCAATAATATTTGCTGAACGAAGAAATTGTCAGCCATTTAGTTTATTGCTGGATGTTTTGCTTTTTCATTTTTAAAGTTTTACTAAAAATCTTTGCTCACAAATCTATCTCAGATCTCTGCTTTCCCCCTACTCCGTGTCAATTTCTTCTAGTTTTTCTCTAGCATCTCTGGTTTGACAAAAAGCCAATAAATATCATCAAATCATAAGGACAAGTCTGCCAGCTGCTTGGGCTACAGGCTAAATGAAGCCAGACCCGGACCTCTGAACGGTGAAGATCCAGAAAGCATATGGTACTTACCATAGCTTCCCAGTTTCTTCTTTCTTTGTAATTCTAGAGAAAAATATGAAAATATGAATATGAATGATTAGTAAGAAAAGTATTTTGGTTATCTACATTAACAGGGGCCAAAGAGACATCACAAAGAGTATGAAGTCTCCACCACCCTGGAGGGAAGTGTCTTTGCCTCCATTTTATAGTTGAGGAAATGGAAGCAGAAGTTAAATAACTTGTCAAGGTTATACAGCTACTAAGTGATGGAATCAGGTCCCAACCCAGGCCATGCTAGCCCCACGCTCTGTTCACTGACCCACACTGCCTTCTGATCGGGCACCTTACCAACCACAGGATGTGTAACTTATGCTTCCTGTAACTTTTCTTCATGGTCTACCAACAATTATCCTGGCATCCCAACCCTCCCCCATAATCTGGCCCGAGTTACCCTTCTAGCCTTCTCCCTCACTGGGACTTCATGTCCACTTAGAGGTCAGCCTGATATCCAGCTTGGTCTGAGGCAGTCAACAAGTATCTGTAAAATATCTGTCATGTGTCATTCACCCTGGTGTATTCAGCGGTGCCATGGCTACAGCAGGGCTCAAACCTCAGAGGCCCCAGAAGCAGGCTGAGTGGGTACTCTGGCAAGCAGAAGAGAAGATGCCCTACCTTCAGGGGAACACAGCTCCTCAGCTCTGGTCAATTGATCCCATGCGGGAATGTGTTGCCAGATCTTCTGACTTTTCAGAGAAACTGGGGATGCAGAATTTTTGTGAGTGGTGATATAGCGCAGTGGTTAGAAGACAGACTGCATGGGATTCAACCCTGGCACTACAAGTCAGTAGCTGTGAGACTTTGGGAAAGTTCCTTAACCTTTTTGTTCATCAGTTTCACCATCTGTGCAGGAGGACGAGAGTAGTCCCTATCTCATCATGTTGTTGTGAGGAGGAAATGAGTTAAATATATCTGAAACTCTTAGAACAGTACTTGTCTTGTAGGAAGTGATCTATACATGGTTGCTATTATCAAACAGGTGTTTTATAGTTCATTGTAATGCAACATATTTTTTTATATAATACATCAAGATAAAAATCCTTGGAATTTTAAATATTGGGAATTAATCTAATTTTTTAAGAAAACCTCTATTTGGGCCAAGGAAAACATGTATGCAGGCTAGACAGGATCTATAGTTGCCCATTTGCAATACCTGGTCTGGAGAATTTGTAGCATAATTTCAGCACTGTGTTAGTCTGGGGTGGGATGGGGTGGGGTGGGGTTGGGGTTAGCACCCAAAAGTCAGAAGATGTAGTATTTTTAAATTTTATTTTATTTTACTTTAGGATTTACCAATTCACTGTGAGTGAATTTTCCCCCAACTTTTTTTTTTTTATTTCAAATATACGGAAAAGGTGAAGGAATATATACAATGAGCACCCAAATATACTCTACCTAGATTCAACAATTAACATTTTTTCACTTTTGCTTTCTCTCTCAATACACACACATATGCACACACAGTTCCGACTAAGCCACTTGAAAATAAGTTGCTGATATCATGACATCTCATCCCTAAGTACTTCATCATATATTTCCTAAGAATAAAGACATTTTCCTTTTTACCTACAATAACATTATCTTACCTCAGAAAACTAAAAATAATTTTCTAATATCATGTAACATGCTGTCTATATTCAAATTTCCCCAATTGTCCCAAAAATATCTTCTATACTTTTATTTTATTTTATTTTTAGTTTTTGAACCAGGATCCCTTTAAGGTCAATTTATTACAGTTGGTTGGTAAGTCTTTTTAGCCTCTTTTAATCTGGAAAAGCCCTCTCAACTTTTCTTTTTCAGAAGAGAAAGCCTTAAATCTCAAGGAAATTGTATTCTAGTTCATTCATGTATTCATTTGTTCATCCATTCCTTCAACAAACATTTGTTGATTACCTGCCAGGAAGCGAGCATAAGGGTCACCTGGCTGCTTGTTAAAGTGGTCCTTAAACACTATTGTTCATTAGATTCAGCTGTGATGCTTGTTAAATCTATAGATATGCACTGTTCAATATGGGAGCCACTGGCCACATGTGGCTAGTTAAATTTAAATTAATCAAAATGAAATAAAATTAATAATTCAGTTCCTCAGTCATACTAACTACATTTCAAGTGCTCAGTAACCATATATGGTTATTAGCTACTCTATTGGACAACACAGAATAGAACATTTCCAACTTTATGGAAAGTTCTATTGGACAACACTGCTACGAATGCTGGCTCCACCCCTAACCTGAGTGAGGGGTGTGTCCCAGAATTTATATTCTTAACACATTCCCCATCATATTCTTATCCACTGGGATTAGTGAGTGTGAAAGATGGTTCATGCCAAGCGCTCTATATGCCTAATAGTCAGCCTGAATCAGGAGTCAGGTGAGAAGCTGCAAGCCAGAACATCAACAGGTTCAGGGCCCAGCAGAAGATAAACCAAGGTGTTAAAGCCAGACAGGGTGCTGAGCAGAGTGGAAAGGCTCTGAGGGTTGGATTGAGAGGGAGCAGAATAGGATCAGGCAAGGAGCACATCTTTTGGATGCAAGAGTCCAGCTACTGGATCTTTTAACATACAATTTAACATTCAGGTAGGCTTCTGCCATATTCCACATCACTCCTGGGGGAAAAATGTCCATTGTGGATTTATTTTGGAAATTCATAAATATTAGGCTCAAGCATCTGGAGTTATTTGGCACTCAATAAGGAGCAATTTAACATTGTAATTGGCTGTTAACTAGTAGAGGTGGAGGGATGGAGTGGGAAGATGTCGAGTTAGAAAATGCTACGTAGATAATGCGATGGAGGCTTGGATGGGTAAGACTGATGACAGTAGACATAGGCAAGATGAGAAAGATAGAAGACGTTACAAGGGAAAATCAACTAACATTTTTGATCCTGGCTGGAGATGTGGGAAAAAGAAGAGTGAAATGTGATTCCAAGATTTTGAACCAAGAAGAGATAATATTGGGTGTAATTCTGAGAAAAATAGAGGTCTGAGGAGGGAACTGTTTTGGGAGGAAATATAGATCCAGCAAATGTAACACAAGTTGCTTGAGGTGATGATAGATCATGTAGATGGGAATATGAGGGGTTAGAATATAGAGACACAGACTTGAGAATTATCCACTTAAAAGTGAGAGAGGAAGCTGTAACGCGGGAGGAGAGAACACAGAATAGAAATCTGAGCCATGAAGTGCACAGCTGAGAATTTCCACTTTGAGGACATTAGGAAGAAGTAGAGCCAGAGAAGCAGAAACCAGAAAGCTAAGAAAGTCAGGACCATGTTGCCCACACGTAAAGGAAAGGGTGAGCGATAGCCTCAAATGCTGTGTGAGGTTAAGAACAATGATGACAAGGCCACTGCTCGTGGAAGTTCCCCAAAGAGCTCTTGCCAGAGCAAACGTGGCATTTCAGCTGTGCAGGGAGACCCTTGGTCATTTAAAATGTGGTGTTTGCTTGGAGGGGAAGTGGAAGTTATTAAGCACACACTCCAATGTTGGCAGGGCCTGTGCCCTGGCTGGGAGAATGTGACCATCTGCTTTCTATTCATAAAAGACATTCATCAATAAAGATGGAGTCTGGATGACTCCGAGTCCCCTGCTGGCTTTTAGGAGGGAAAGAAGAGGGAGATCACAAATGTAACAAGGCTACGTGAAAAAAGCTACCAGTACCAGGAATGTCTAACTTCACATGTGCCAGCCTGGTTCTGGGGGAAATTGTTCCCACTGAGATAAAGTTTAGCCCCGTGCCTGGAAAGGGAAAAGCCGGCCTGGCTAGTTGTGTGTGCTCCATGTGTGTAGCAAGAACTCTGCCCTAGCACCATGGATGTGTCTGGCTGGAGGGACAGTGGTGATGACCTCTACACCCAATCATTTCTTATCCTTCAGCATTATAAAGTGTGGTTCTTAGGAACACTGTTATTGAAGCTGGAAACATTTGTGGTGGAGCCTTATTGCTCATCATCTCTTTGAAGTTATTTGAAAATATCCCTTTAAGAGAAAAGAAAAACAAAGCATGCAGGCAACAAAGATGCTGTTGTTTTTTTTAATGCTGCTATTTAAAGACCTTCTGCCAGGCTCTGGAGCAATACCAGATGAGTGACTTTGGGGGAGGACATGTGCTGAGCAGAAAGACACAGTGAGCAGCGACCACTCTTTGGAGGAGTTTGACAGTAGAAGGAAGGAGAAAGATAAATGTAGCCTAAGGGCATAAAAAAATCACATCTGAACCTTTTGTTGTATATTGGGGAAAATCATTCCCACTGAAATAAAGGACAATCCAAAATTCTTGATAGTCTAATTATTGCTGGGTAAGCAGGATGACCAATAGTCCTGGTTTGCCGGGGACTCCCCGGTTTTAGCACTGAAAGTCCCAGGTTCCAGGAGACCTCTTAGTCACAGGCAAACTTGGACAGGTGATTGATCACTTTAGGTTGGAGCCAACTGGTGTTGCCCCAAATTAACCAAATTAGATATATCATTCATTATCTTGTGACATAAGATGCCCTGTTCTCCTATTTCTGTTCCAGTGTAGTGACTGGATCCTTATCCTCCATGGGGTTTGTCTGACTTTCCTAGGTTGGGTGGTTTCTCCACATTTTGGATGTCATGGAGGAAGAAGAATAAGATATTAGAGCTTAACATGTGCTTTTACATAATATCTCATTTAATCCTCCCAATAACCATAGGAGTTGGGTATTACCATTTCCAGTTTACAGACAAGGATACTGAGGCACAAAGAGGCCTAAGTTTGTTTGGCTTCAAATTCTGTACTCTTTGCTCTATCACACTGTGTTCCTCAGAGACCCAGAGAGACATATGCGGTCCATCCCTATGACTTGGGGAGAATGTAATCCCAGGGCTTGTGTCTATCTGGGGAGAGCCTCTCCTCCCCCAGTTGTGGCACAGAAAGGTGTCTACATGTATCATCTTTCCAGATGGTAGGGGAGCCGGATGCTCTTCATTAGGAAGCACTTCCATTTCTATGATGATTTTTTTTTGTCCTCTGGACCACATTCCATACTATGCCCCATCTGAACAGAGGAAACAAGAAGAGTATCCAGGTCTCATGGCTTTGCATTTCAGGGAATACAAATGTAAAAAGGGAAGATTTTTAGGGTTAAAAATCTGCACCACAATGTGAATTTTGAGATTTAAAATGAAACACTGACTAAATCAAAGCACGTAGATTATAGAAACTCTTCACTGTGAAAAAGCTGACAATTCTATGCCTGAAACAGAGTATGGTTATCTGGGTGACATTTCCTCCTCCAGTTTCTATGCCCCTGTCTAAAGTCTTGCTTTCTATCTGAAAAGGCAACACATTCTATCCTTTTAAAAGTGAACCTTAATCAAGTCCCCAAAATATGAGTTTTAAAGTTCCCCAGTCTAGAGGAGACAGCAGTCAAATATAATTTAGAATTAAATTGTTCTAAGATTTTACTGGATTTTTTTTACTGGGTATACTGGACGCAGTTTAAGCGGAATAGGAGTAGGTAGAAAGACTAGATGCATGAGTTTGAGGGATGGATATTTCTTTAAAGAAATAGGGGAGAATTTAGAACCTGGCATGGGTCAGAAACTTTATTTGATGCAGGTTTGTGGCACTGTGTGGACCACTCAGAAAGCAGTAAGTTAACAAGCAAAAGCAAGTCAGCTAGAATAGTGGTCCTTAAAGTGTGGTACCCAGACCAACAGCATCAGCATTCCATGGGAACTGGTTAGAAATGTGAATTATTGGGCCCTACCAAATCAAACTTACTGAATCAGACCTACTGAGTCCAACTGATTCTGTTGTAAACTCAAGTTTGAGAACCCACTGAGTTAGAAGAAGCTTGATATTGTGCTCCCAATCGCAAAGAAAAACTACTGCCCAGTTAGGTAGGAAGGCCTTGGAGAAAGATCTGAAAGGGCAGTGGGTAATTCTATCCATTTCTTTCCATCTCCGCCACCACTGCCCAGGTCCAAGCACCATCATCTCTCATCGGGTCTGGTGCAATAGCCTTATAATCAGCCTCACTCCTCCCATCTTGTGCCCCATAATTTATATTCACCAGCAGAAAGAGTGATTTTAACAGCTTTTAACACTAGGTTATTACTCCCCTGCTTAAAACCTCCAGTGGATTCCCATCACAAGGAATAATCTCTGACATCCTTATCTTGGCCCGAGAGGTCCTGCATGAGTGTCCCCTCCTTGCCCTTGTACCTCACCTCTCTCCCTTGAGCACTTAGCTCCAGCCTTGCAGCTTATTCCTGCATGCGCCTTTGTACTTGTTCGTGCTACCGAAATTCTCCCCTTGCTCCTCATTTGCATCATGGGCTCCTTCTTGCCTTTAGACTTCAGCTTACGTGTTAACCTCCATGAAGAGGCCTTACCTGACACCCCCAATATAAAATAAGTTAATGAACACTCTCATGTATTAGCTAAGTAATTAAATAATTCACAAATCATTTAATATCCTGAAATCTAATTTATTCATTCATAAAATGGAGGTCCTAATAACCCATAGGTTTGTGTGAGAATCAAATGAGATAAAGTAGAGAAAGTGTCTAATATATGAGTCACTCAATTGTTAGTCTTTCCTCTATCAGGAAGGTCATTCTGGTGGTCACCTCCCTTGTCCAGGCCTTTATTTCTTTCCACTGCATCACTCTCACAGCCCTTGGCTGGCCTTTCAATTTTCAGTTCTCCCTCATTCCAAGGTATCTTATATACCACTACCAGCTTAATCATCAGCAAATCCCATTAAAAAAAAAAACTCACCTCACTCCTTTAAGAACGTGAATTTCCCTAATCTCCCCTCCTTTTTGGCCCCTTGTAATCACCACAAAGTATTTATTCCTTAAACACGTAGGAATTCATATAGTACTGCATCAGGCCTGGACGACCTCTTAGATGCCACAAGGCAATCTGAGGGCATCTTTGTTTCCTAGGCCCAAGCATTGTTTACATACATTATTTTGTTCATTAAGGAAAAAAGGAAGGTGTCCATCGAGACTCGGCTTCTCTTTTGCCATTGGCTGCGGGATTCTGTACAACCTGAGGGAAGTTGCTGTAAAGCGTGAGTGGCGAGAGAGAGTCTGATGAAGAGCGTAAATGGAACAGAGGTGCCGTGACCAGTGAGTGTGTTTAGGCAGTGAAAGGAACTCTGATGGGAATATCAACGGAGAGCGGGAGGGCCCCTCAAGGAGCGTGAGGAATGGTTTCTGAGGGACTGAGAGAGCAAGTACAGCTAACACTGCTCACGGCCCTCAATCAACCTTTATTGAATAGGAATGAATTGAATGAAATTGAATAGAACCCTAAAGAAGGCAGCATTTTGAAAGAGCTGTGAGAGCGACTTGAAACAGATTTCGGAGAAAAGTGTAATGATGTCAGATGTACGATAATTTTTTTTAAGGAGGAAAAAGAAATATTTTCCATTTTATTAAGTTAATGTAGACTTAACTGAATGGAAAAAGAGTTTGAGGCTCTCATCACATGCTTTTCTTTTTTCTACTTGACCTTGATGTTTTATTGAGAGACTCTGTAGAAACCACAGTGCCACACAGAGCTACCTGTGTGGCAGTGGCCAAGGGCATGTGGGCAGCTTAAATGGTACCGAGGGCAAAATAGGACAGAGGTGGTGACCAAGTGTTGCTAGCCAACAAGGTCATGAGTAGGCAGATAGCAGGTATATTTAAATCACTGACTCAAGCAAAAGAGAATGGGATTAACAGATAATAGTTTTAACATTCTTTACTATAATTTTAAAGTTAGTAGGCAAACAGGGTTGATGTCAGGGAGATATTTTTAGGCAAGGGGCCCTCTCGGCACCCCTCGCATGATGTCAGTGACTAACTATTTTGCCTCCTCGTGTGGCTAGCCCTGGCAATAATTATTTATTCCTGAGCTTTAACCTCAGGGGAAGGGACAAGGTCAAAAGTTAAAGATCAGAGATAGTCTTTAATTCTTAACTTGTTAACCAGCCAATTAATTGGTTACTTTAATTATACATTGCTAACCTGTTGCCCTGCTATGGAGATATTTAATTCTAGGGAAAGAAAATGTGTAAAGTTAAATATTAAAGTAATCCCTTTGCCTCTTGAGATTTTAACACAACCTGTCGGCTTGAGGATAATTCCCGCATCTGGTTCCATGATCCTGGGCTTCAGGGCTATGATTCCAGCACTTTCACTATACCCTAAAAACATAACCATCCTTCTCCAAAGGTATTCAACTTCACCATCTGTGCTTCTCCACTTATGCTAGAAATCTCTCTACTTTTAAACTTTCTAGTCATTTAATTAGTTAATTCTCATATCTGATAATTATATTATTAGTATCAGTATTTTAAGTTACTGTTTTGTATTCGCCAAGAAAGTACTGACTAGCCAAATTATCCAGGGGTGGCTGTGAGTCAGCCTGTCTATTCGGTTATTCCTAGGCCAACACACCCCAGTCTCGCTAGGACAGCACCTCAGCACGCACTTTGAAGACCTTGGTGCCATGAAAACCCTGACAAATTAAATGAAGTCAGGCAATTATACACAGTGCATTTAAATGATTGTGCCTAGCAAACAGGCATAATTATAATCCAGACACCTATAGCAGAGTTATGGGATCTGTCTGGATGTTACAGAGTCAGGCAGGAAGGAACCAAGACTTACTGTGTCTGGGTAGGTCTCCTTTTACTTGGCATTGGTGGCATTAGCCTGTACACTGCAAAGGTCAGAGCGTACAGAATTTCTTTTGCTGCATAGGCCACTTCCCAGGATGTCCTTATCTGAACTTTGAACTATATAATACTAAAGTGAGGCCCAGAGGAACACAAGAAAATAAATACTGTTCCCTTATCTCTGCCGATTTTTTTGTGCATGCAACACTGTGCAGTTATTCTGAAAGCTAGAAATAATCTACCTACATTTTAAAGCTTTTGATACCTCAAAGATCATTAATCATTTTAGTTTGTCCCTCTGGATGTACAAGTTTCAAGTTTGTAATAATTTTTGATTTGCATGCAAAAGCCTGTATAAGTTTTTCAACTTGTAAAATAGTTTTACTTCTATTCCATAGATGCATTTGGGATTCAAGAGAGCTGAAGAGAAGAGAGCCATATTTAGGGGATATTGTCAGAGAAAAAAGGTTTTAAACTCTGCGGCCAAGTTTAAATAGTCCATGCAGTAAATACAGTTGTGCTACATTTACCGGTGGTGTGACATGGGGATGGAATTTCAGGTACCTGAGAATGACTTGCAATTAACAGAGCAAATGTTGATTGGTGAAAAGATCACAGCATTTAGACTTCAGAAAATAGAAATCCTGGGGTCTGGGCCTTCCACCTAATTCCTCACCATCTCCTCCCTCACCACCCCGACCCACCATCACCACTGTGTAACTTGAGAGATATCACACAACCAGTCTGGTTGATTGTAGAAGAAAGAACCTAAGCTGTTGGAAAGCGCACAATCTCTTCCTGCTCTAAGATTTTTGATTCAAAACAGGTGTTTACATATGGCTGGGTCTCATTCTCAGTGCCAACATTTTCCCCCGATGTGTAACTAATTTGCTAAACCCTCTTGTCTTGCTCAGAGCAAAAAGGTGATGTGCAGCTCAGCCTCTGTCTCCGTGTTCACCATTCCAAAAGTCCCCTTGGTGCACCTGCTCACGTTTGAAAAGCTTACCTTGATGGCACTGCTGAACCAGCGTCTGCTGCACCTGTGTCCCTTGATTGTGAGCAAGCAGATCGCAGGAGGTGGCTGGGAGTTCAGCTGCAGCAGAGGACAGAGTTCTGTTGAGGAGGCAGGGAAAGGAGAGAAAACTTCAACAGAAATAGTTCAAGTGTTTCCAAGTTAAAAATAAAACTATATCGCAAGAGGCAATGTGACCAGGCTCAGCTTACGATTTTTTCTTTCCCCTGTATTTATCAACACTTGGTATCTACCTGAGTGGCATCCAGCAGAGGAAGCCAGGAGGGAAGTAGGGCTTTATATCAATGGGTTTCCTTTCCCTCAAGGAAGGAGTAAAATCCCTTTAAGAAGGATCGTTTTCAAGGCCAGAGCAGCCTCTAAGACTTCTGCGCGTGCAGTCGGCAGATCCAGCTGTGCTCACAGTGGCTGGTGGAGCATTCAGGACAGGCTGCTGCTCTAATTATAACCATGCTTTTCACCTAGGCCCGTCACTGGCTGAAGCAGCAGCTTGTGCAAGTGACAAGAGGTCCTGTTTCTGTATCTCCTATTTCTTGTCATGACACGTAAGTGGCTGTCCTCTCCTGGCCCTCTTCTTTCCCTGGTGGCTGAAAAAGGGGGAGTTTGTAATTCAGAAATCAGGCATAGAGTAAACCCAGTGTGAGAGAATTAGAGGTGGTGGGAGGCTTAGCTATTGCTTAGCCCAGCTTCCTCTTTTTACAGGTGAGGAGACAGAGGTTAAATCATTTGTCTGAGGCCACACAGCTTGCTAGCAGAAGAGACAGAGGAAAGACTCAGTTATTCTAACTCCCAGTCTGGTGTTCTTCTTTACCTCATCCTCTTCAAAGAAGCCCATTCAGCTATCTTAGGAGGAAAGAAAATATATAATTCTGGCTTTGCTGATTTCTAGGTATGTGGCTCTGACCAAGCTGCTTAACCACTCTCTACCTCAGTTTTCCCAATTGTGAAATGGGGATGATAATACTGGGTGTGACCATGTGTTAATATGTTACCACATTAATGTATTAATGTGTGTAAAGCACATAAATGATGTCTAGCACATAACAACTGCTCAAGAATGCAGTTATTTGAAGGTATGGACTAACAACAGATATGCTAAATTCTGCTGTAATTAACAGACACTGAATTCCTTTTTCCCCTGGATTCTTCCATGCATATATGTCCAAGTAGGTAGACTTATTTGGGGTGAGGAATTAGCAGTTGAAAATTGTAAAAATTTTGTCTATTGATCTTGTATCCTGAAACTTTGCTGAACTTGTTTATTAGTTCTAATAGTTTTCTTATGAATTCCTTAGGATTTTCTATACATATAAGATCATGCCTGTGCCCAATATTTTTGCCTTAAGCATCTTTGCCATAGACATCTTTGCCACAAGCATTTTTGCCACATAACTACAGTCATGCACTGCATGACGTTTCAGTCAACAATGGACCGCATATATGATGGTGGTCCCATAAGATTAGTACCATATAAATGTAGTAGGCTAGACCATCCAGGTTTGTGTAAGTACACTCTCATGTTCACACAACAACAAAATCACCTAATGACACATTTCTCAGAATGTATCCCTATCATTAAAGTGACACACGACTGTAATTGGCCGTAAGGCAATTCTGCCATAAAAGATAAAATAACTGGTTGACAGTTTGGTTTGACAGTTTGGTTTCAGCTAGAAAGTATGGTGATAAAACTTACTGGAAGTGTGAAATTAAAGAGAGTGTAAAGCCAGACTGCATACTATACTAGAAAATGATAACATATCAGCAAATTCTTCAGTGAGCAGAGTCATCCCTCCCACCCATCAAAACCAAAAGTTTACCAAGCTATGGCAAATATAAAAGAGGCAGCTAGTCATTCATGACTCTCTTTGAGAGCATTAATTATGGATTCTTTAGCTAATTTAGATGCAACAGCTTGTTCTTCAATGTCATCTTTACCAAATTTATCATGCAATATTAGAAGTTGGAGGCAAAAGAAGAATCAAGCTCCCCTCCTGTCTCTCCACCCCCCCAAAAGAGAAATAGTTATGTGATTCCTGATGAGTATATGTTTCTTGAAAATGGTGAAAAGTTTTTGCTATTTGATAGTGGAGAACATGATGTGGACAGAATTTTGGTATTTGGCACAGAATCTGGTTGAGATGATTTGGTGAAATTTAGGGACTGGGCATGTGATAGAACATTTAAATGTAGTCCAGATATGTACTACTTGTTTCATTATGTCCTTTTTAATGTTCCTCTTTTATTTTATTTTTCATTATTTTCTCTTTTACTAAATTGCCTTATAGTCAAATTAGTTATGCAGTGGAAATGTTTTCGGCAAAGATGTCTACAGCAAAGATGCTTACGGCAAAAGTACCTAGAACCAATCATACCATCTGTGAATAGAGATATTTTTACTTCTTCCTTTCTAATTTGGGTGCCCTTTATTTCTTTTTCTTGCCTCATTATACTGCCTAGAACTTCCAGCACTATGTTGAACAAGAGTGGTGAGAGTGGCCGTCCCTAACTTGTTCCCATTCCTGATTTTAGGGAGAAAGCCTACAGTTTTCCACCATTAAGTATGATGTTACGTGTGGATTTTTTATAGATGGCCTTTATCATGTTGAAAAATTTGATAGTTTATCGTAGTTTGTTGAGTATCTTTATCATGGAGGGTGTGGAATTTTGTCAAATGCTTTTTCTATGCCTGTTGAGATGATCATGCGGTTTTCATCCTTTATTCTATTAATGTGCTGTATTACATTGATCGATTTTTGTATGTTGAACCAACCTTGCATTCCTAGATAAACCCCACTTGGTCTAGTATATAATCCTTTTTATGTGTTGCTGGATTCAGTATTCTAGTATTTGGTTGAGAATTTTTGCATCTATATTCATGAGAGACATGAGAATAGTTTTCTTACAATGTCTTTGTTCAGTTTTGGTATCAGGGTAATACTGATCTCATAGAATGAGTCAGGAAGTGTTCTTTTCTGTTTTTTGGAAGAGTTTCTGAAGGATTGTTAGTTCTTAAACTTTTCGTAGAAT
Organism: Ceratotherium simum simum; assembly: GCF_057802395.1. Lineage (NCBI taxonomy): Eukaryota > Metazoa > Chordata > Mammalia > Perissodactyla > Rhinocerotidae > Ceratotherium > Ceratotherium simum. Next base: position 22,718,499 of record NC_141914.1, on the reverse strand, counting down.
TTAGCAGTGAAGCCATCTGGGCCTGGACTTTTCTTTATGGGAAGTTTTTGATTTTTAATTCAATCTCTTTATTTGTTAAAGCTCTATTCACAGCATTTCTATTTCTTGTTGAATCAGATTTGGTATTTTGTGTCTTCCTAGGAATTTGTCCATTTCATCTAAGTTATCTAATTTGTCATACAAATTATAAAAGTTACGCAATTGTTCATAGTATTGCTTCATAATGTTTTTTATTTCTGTAAGGTTTTTCATTTCTGATTCTAATAATTTGAGTCTCCTTTTTTTTTTTTTTTGGTCAAGGTTTGCCATTTTGTCAATCTTTTCAAAGGACTAGCTTTTGATTTTGTTGATTTGCTCCATTGATTTCTATTCTCTATTTCATTTATTTCTGCTCTTGTCATGTTCGCTTCCCTCTGCTTGCTTTGGACTTAGTTTGCTCTTCTTTTTCTAGTTTCCTAAGGTGAAAATTTATTGATTTAAAGCTAAAACTATGGCGACAGTAAAAGTATCAGTGGTTGCTGGAAGTTAGGGGAGAGGGAGGAATGAATAGGTGGAGCACAGAGGATTTTTAGGGCAGTGAAACTGTTCTATATACTATAATGGTGGATACATGTCATTATACATTTGTCAAAATCCATATAATGTACAACACCAAGAGTGAACCTTAATATAAACTACTGACATTAGGGGATAGTGATGCATCAAGGTAGGTTCATCAATTGTAACAAATGTACCACTCTGGTGTGAGTTGTTAATAGTGGGGGAAGCTGTGTATATGTGGAAGCAGGGGCTATATGGAAAATCTCTGTGTCTTCTAATTTTGCCATGAACCTAAAACTTCTCTAAAAAATAAAGATTATTTAAAAAATCAAAAGTGAAAAAAAATAATAAACAAAAAACCTCACAGCCTAAGTCCCAATGTCTCTTTCCTAGGTCTGCAATCTTGCCCTGCAAGATCCCTTCACGATGACCCAGAATGTGATGAGTAACAGGGACCTACAAACCTGCTGCTGCTATGGTCTCTGTTAGTTTCCCCCAGTAAACGCTAATCCAGTTATTATTATATAATGTGTGATACCAGATTATTCACATTCTGATTTCTTCCATGATTGATTAATTACTTAGAAATGTACTTTTTAGTTTCTAAATAGAGAGCTTGGAGTTTCTTCTGATTAAATTACCTTATGCTCAAAGAATGCTGTTTGTATGTTGTTGATTCAATTGAGTTTGTTAAGATTTGCTTTGTGGTCTAATGTGTGGTCATAATGTGCTTGAAAAGAATGTGTATTCTCTACCAGCTGGATGCAGAAGTCTATATACTTCCATTAGGTAAAGCTCATTAACAGTGTAGTTAAAATCTTTACCCATACTAAATTTTTATCCATTTGACCTATCAATTATCGAGTATTATATTAAAATCTTCCATTATGGTTGTGCATTTGCTAAGTTTCCCCAAGGATTTTGTTAGTTTTTACTTCGTATATTTTGGGACTATGTTGTTAAATGTATACAAATTCAGAATTACACCTTTCAGGTTAATTGTTCCTTTTGTCCTTATTTAATGTATTTTTACTTCCAACAAAGTGTTTTGCCTTAAAGTTTAATTTGACAGATATTAATATAACTATGCCAGCTTCCTTCCTGTTTAAAAAAAGGTTATTGATTTGAGATCTTATTTTTTAAATATAGGCTTTTGCTGCTATAAATTTTCCTCTAAGCACTGATCTAGCTTCATTCCATAAGTTTTGGTATGTTGTGTTTTTCTTTTCATTCACCTCTGAGTATTTCCTAATTTTCCTGGTGATTTCTTCTTTACTCATTGATTATTTAGGAGTGTCCATATATTTGTGAATTTCGTGAATATCCTGAATTTTCTTCTGCTATTGATTTCTAATTTCATTCCATTGTGTATGGAGAACATACTTTATGTTAATTCAATCCTTTTAAATTTATTATTTTGTGGCCTCAATGCCTTTTTTTCAAAATTTTTCCTATGTCCTTTATTCAAGTTTTGAAGTTTTCCTTACAGAGGACTTAATTTTCTTAGTTAATTCCTGGATACTTTATATTTTTCATTGAGGTACTTATTTTATTATGTGTTTATTATTGGTTTTGAGAAATGCTATTAATTTTGTAGGTTGATCATGTAGCTGGAAAATTTGCTGAACTGTCATTCTAATACATGACTCTTAATTTTGTTGGTTTTCCTAGATGATCATCTCATCTTCAAAAATCTGTTTCATCTCTTCCCATGCCAGTTCTTACATTTCTTACTATGTATGGACTCATATTATATTAAAACTAATGGTGATAGTGATTTAACCTTTAAATTTTGACTGAAAATACCCTTTAGAAAACCCCAGACCTAAAGATTTGAAAGAAAATGTAAGTTTATAACCTGCTCCCATTAAAAGTGAATGACCCTTAAAGGCTGTTGACATTCTTAAAAAAATCTAAGATATTTTTGGGAAGATGGGATTGTGGAGTCTCATCGGTCGTCTAAGAGACAAAGAGGGCCTCTCCTCAGGGAGAGTTGTGGGGCTGATTGTAAAGTCCTGAGCTATACTTTTAAAAAAGTTTAGTTTTCACATTTCCATGGAAATCAAAGTGACACCAAGCCAGAAATTTGGGTTAAGAAGCAGAAAAAAGAAAGAAAAGAGGCATATACAAGAGGCAAGATCCTTTTTCTATATGATCTGGTATTTATTAGCACTTTAATCAATGAAATCCAAAGTCCACCATGCTGGAGGGGTTCTGGAATTCCAGACTGTCTCTTTAGACTGTAGGCTGCAAAGCCCCAGCTTGTCATACTGGACCAGGTTTGCCCAGGAGATAGACCTAAAGCCAGACCAGCAAAGACGTTAAGAGAGGAACTCTGTTCTTCTAGCTGGGGCCTTGTGGGTGAGAGATACTGATATAGACAGTGAAAAGAAGATCTGGATATCTCATCCTCATCAGGAAAACTATATAGTTTTATGATTTGGGCTATGTCATAGGCATCCGAGTACAAGGCAGGAACTGAGGCCACTAGCCTCTCCAACTGAGGATCTTGCATTTGGACATCACTTGTGGGACTCTCAGTGATGACAGAGTCCCATGCCCAATTAGAAGGCCTAAGGGCTGAGGTGGAAGGGAGCTATAGAAATCTGAAACTGCAGGAAAAAAAGAATGAGGCCTGGTTGGTGCTGTGGGTGAGTGGGGCATATTCTTGCCTGGAAGGATCTGGTATGGTTGATTTAGTGATTGCTCTTATTGCCGCTGCTGCTTCCTCAATTTGAACCGCCGGTTCTTGAACCAAGTCTGAGAGTGGGAGAAGAGTGGAGATTATGGTTTGTTAATGGAGAAGGAGTTTGAGGCTTCTGCTGGGTGAAAAAAGCCAGATGATAACCCTCATGTCCTCTCCAAGTCACCCAGACACTGAGTTCTGAGAGCACAGAGGTGGGCATGAGTGGAGTCAATAGGAGGAACAGCGAGGGATCAGAACGGGGACCCCAGAGATGGAAGAAGGAAAGAAAGGGGGTATGTTTCAGAGGTTGTGCTGGAGGTTCAGAGAAAGGGTCCTGAACTCTAAAGAAGAGAAGCTAGTTCAAGGAACTATGGGGAGGTGGGGAATTTGAAGTGAAGGCTTTTCAAGATTATTTTAGAATGGCTCTACAGTGAAAAATACTCCAACAAAAATTTGGGGCCTTAGAAGGCTCAGAGGTTGGGGGGAGTTATAATAACAGATTGGAGGGTTTTGCTTGAGAAGACCCTAAATGAGGAGTCTGTTCGGATGACAGTCCTTCCTCTATTTGAGCTGTATATACAAGACCTCTGGAGTTCTAATTACAGTTACACTGGTTATTACCTCTGTGATGCAGTCACTTTGCCCCTGAATCTTAGTTTTCCTCATCTTTTAAACTAGACGATAGTAGGGCCAATATATGCCCAGTTCAGTACCAACACACAGTGGGTACTCAATAAATGAAATGTTATTATTATTATTGTGTTATGGAGGGAATTTCCAGGCTGAATAGTAGAATGTGGTTTGGATGGTGTACCAAGCTCCTCTCAGGGGATTAGATGGACCTTTACCGTTGACTGTGGTAGGTTGAGTTTCAAAGCGAGTTCCTTCTGGAGATTTTTATCTGGAAACATGGTATGGCTAAACAGAGCCTCCAACTCTTCATGCTGTATGTGGGTGAATGAGGTGCATTCTTGATGCTTCTTCCATATCGCTGTAGAGCAGAGATGGAGAGGGAGTGGTTACACTAACACTACCCTCTCCCCCAAACACCACAGCTGTGAACCTCCCATGACTTTCTTCCAATCAGGCTTGGAATCGAGGAGTGATAGATCCCAGGTCTTGACTCCAGGAGGCTAAGTCCTATGTAACAGTGCTCTGTCTTCTGTTTTCTGAGATTTAGTTTGTCCCCCCCAGGAAATGTTACCACTTTACTTTTCTCTGTACTCAGTCTATTCTCTCTGGAAACTAGCTCCCTTGAGTTTCAGTTTGCCCTGCACTGAAAACAGAAAATCCTTTTCTCTGGTACTCAGTCTATCTACCTAACCTTAGGACAGTGGACAGTAGCTTCCCTTCTCTCTTTCATGCTTTATTTCTTTTAGAAAATAGGAAGAAACCTCATGTTCCTGCACCTGAATATAACACACTCCTCAAAATGAGTTTCCTTTCTTCACTTATTTATTCAGGAACCTAATCCATTTTTTCTGGAAAATGGATTTTCCAGACTTTCTGAAGCTCTATTCACTCCTCTGGGAAAAGGTTCATAAGACGTGAGACATAGGGGCCAGCCTGGTGGCATAGTGGTTAAGTTCACGTGCTCTGCTTCAGCGGCCTGAGGTTCTCAGGTTCGCATCCTGGGCGTGGACCTGCACACTGCTCATCAAGCCATGCTGTGTAGGTGTCCCATATAAATAATAGAGGAAGATGGGCACGGATGTTAGCTGAGGGCCAATCTTCCTCAGCAAAAACAGAGGAAGATTGACAACGGATGTTAGCTTATGGCCAATCTCCCTCACCAAAAAAAAAAAAAAAAAAAAAAGGAGACATAACTAAATATGTGGAGATGATTGAAAAATTATAGATTATTTTTTAAAATGGCAATGTAGAGAAATAAGAAATTTTCCAAGAAAATACAATTACCAAAATTTGCTAAAAAAGAACTGCAGACCCTGAATAGACTAATAATCACACAAGAACATACGTAGGTTATAGAACTCAAGGCAATGCTGTGTTAATTTTCCTGTTATATGCCCATTTCAGTAAAAGGAGGAAGGGTCTTTTCCCCATTTACCCACCATATTGGACCACAATATTTCCGAGATATTGTGATTTATAATAAATATATATATATTTTGGTCTTTATCCATGATCCTTGGCTCACAGCTCTCAAAACCCTTGGAATTTCCTAAGAGGTAAGAGCAATGGGAGCATCTTTTGTCATAATATTTGTTCTCTTGTCCTCAGTTCCTGAAATTGCTTCAGAGCCATAAAGATGAAATAGGTGTCTTGTAATTCATAACAAGCCCCTTTCCACCACAGCTGGGTTTATGTTAACAACATGACTTTTGGAAATCTCCTAAAGATTGGGGACTAATTGCCAGAGGAACCAACCCTGATGAGAGAGTTGGAACTTTCAGTCCCATCCTCTGATATTTGGGGAAGGAAGTGGGGCTGGAGCAGTTGAGTCAATCATCAGCAGGCAATGATTTAATCAATCATGCCTATGTAATGAAGCTGCCGTAAAAACCCAAAAGGAGGGGTTTCAGGGAGCTTCTAGGTTGGTGAACCAGAATGCATCCACGTGGCACCATGCTTGGCCCCACATTTCTCATGGAAAGAAGCTCCTTTGTTCAGGCCCTTACCCTTTGTATCTCTTCATCTGGTTGTTGATTCGTATCCTTTAATATCCTTTGTAATAAGCTGGTAATCTAGTGAGTAAACTGGATTCCTGAATTCTGTGAGCCACTCTAGAAAATTAATTGAACCCAAGGAGGGGGTTGTGGGAACCTCTGATTTATAGCCAGTCCATCGTAAGCACAGGTGACAACCTGGACTTGTGATTGGCATCTGAAGTGGGGGCAGTCTTGTAGGACTGAGACCTTAACCTGTGGAATCTGATGCTATCTCCAGGTGCATAGTGTCATAATTGAGCTGAATTGTAGGACATTCAGCTGATGTTGGAGAACTGCTTGGTGTGGGGAAAAAACCCACGTATCGAAATTGGTGTCAGAATTGTATCCCACCTTGGAAAATGGGCTTTCTGTATTCCTCTCTGCCTATGCTTCAGTCCTTTCCTCCTAGAAAAACATTCTTACTTGTGCTACATTTTGCGTTCTCAGCTTGTCTGTAATAATTTGGTCAAGCATGGGCCAAAGGCATTTGACTTTGACATGAAATTTATAACTTCGTCTTTTATGATGAGAACATTTTTTGAATAGATTTTTTAAAGAAGATATAACAATCAATAACTGCTTTAAAACAAATGCAAAATACAATTATAGGGCCCCATGAGAAGAGGGTAACGGTGGAGGAGGGAGGGCACAGGAGAGTTATACTCACTGGGATCAGCTGGAGCCTGTGGTATCAAGTTCATGCTGGAATCATCCATGTTGATAAACAGGTCTGGCTGGGGATTCTCTGGGGTCATTCTGTTCATCAGGGGTTCTGAAATCTGAGATGGAAAGCCTATGAGAAAATGGGAAGCTGATAAAGTCATTCATTCACTGGGAAGCAATGCTTTCAAGGAGCCTGGTCTTGCTCTAACGACCTCAGACAAAGGAAGTTAACCTCTGGAGCCTCTGCCTCAGCTGAAAGATGATTCACATTTTATACCATAGATGTCCAGATGTCTTAGTCAAAAATGAAATTTTGGAAATATTAAGAGACATTGTGTGCCAATATCTTTGTGACTCAGAGTAGGGGGTATTTTCTTTAATGAGATTGTTGAAACAGTCTATGCATGAAAAGATGGATAAATTAAACAATTAGACTAGATCAAATGACCATAGACTTCTCATCAGAAACCAAGGAAGACAATGGAACAAAATCATTAAAGTGTTGAAACAAAACTGTCAACTGAGAATTCTGTATCCAGGGAAAATATCCTTCAAAAGTGAAGGTGAAATGATGACATTCTCAGATGAAGAGAAACTATGAGAATTTGTGGCCAGTAGTCCTGTTCTATAGAAATGTTAAAGGAGGTTCTTCAGGCTGAAGGGAAATGATACATGAGGGAAAATTGGAACTTTGGAAATGAAGGTATCTGAAATGGTAAATATCTGGTTAAATATAATAGACTAATTTTCTCTTAAGTTATTTGAAATATATGTATTAATATTAAAAACAAAAATTATCACATTGTCTAGCAGGTTTTTTTTCTTTTTCTTTTGAAATAATTACAGATTCACAGGAAGTTGCAAAAAAAAGAATATACAGGGAGGAGGTCCTGTGCACCCTTCACCCCGCCTCTCTCAATGGTGACATCTTGCATAACTGTAGTACACTATCAAAACCAGGAAAATGACATCAGTACAATCTATCAAGCTTATTCAGATTTCACCAACAGCATTGCCCAACTTAGACCACACGGTAGGTGGTCTAGGATGCTTCTACTCAACCTTCACTTCTCCTTCACTAGGGGTCAGATTTGTGGCATGGTCTGACAGCTCTCCCAGCCTCCGCTGACTCCCTCCCCATTTTCTCCATCAGGCATTTCCACTAATAAAATCCTTGCAGGTTTAACCCTATCTTGATCCTATCTGCTTCTTAGAGGACCCAGACTAATGCACCCTATTTTCTGTGTTACAAGTTAATCCATCCTGGAAAGTAGGATTCAGTCTGAGCCGGAGGCACTTGGGATTCATTTGAATGTTGCAACTGTCCCTCCTTTGAGGAGGGCTGTGAGCCCCCCAGAGATGGAGGTCAGACTGGAGGGAAGGCAGACCACTGTACTCACTGTGATCAACTTGGTCTTGTTGTATCATGTCAATGCTGTAATCACTCATGTGGCTATAAGAGTGGGTCTGGGGCTCCTCTGTTCATCTGGGCACCAGAAAGCTGCATTGGTAGATCTGTGGAACAGAGTGGGGTTGGGGTGGAGAGTGATGGCTCATTCATTTCTATGAATGCAAAGTATTCAAGGCCACTGCTTTTGAATCCCAGGTCATTCAAATAGTACCTCTGTGAATTTAAAGAAAAAATGACTTGACCTCCATAAGCCTGTTATTCCTGCTGAAAAATAATTATAATCTCTACTTCACTAGGCTATAGCGAGGATTCACCGAGAGCCTATCAGTAAATCACAAAGCCTGTTGCAAAGTAGTGCTCAAAGGATCGGGACTGCTGTTATTTAGAAAAGTAATTCAGACCATGTAACTGTACTGCTGAGAACCCTTCTATGACTCTCCAGTGCAGGTGGGATAAATTCCACATCCTCACTGACCCTGGCCTAGAGAGCCTGACAGGAACAGGCAGTGCTGCCTTAGACCTGGGCAAAATCAGCCCCTGTCTTAAGTCCCTTCATTGAGTCCTGCACCTCTCAAACTTTAATAAGTATACAAATCACCTAGGGATCTTGTTAAAATGCAGATTCTGATTCAGTAGGTCTGGGGTAAGGCTTGAGATCCTGCAGCTCTAACAAGCTCCCAGGTGATGCTGATATTACTGATCTGCAAGTAAGACTTAGAGTAACAAGGCTTTAAGAGGGCCTCTCTCGGTTCTCTCTGTATGTGCCACTCCCCACTGGGAATGGAGTCTGCAGGACAAAAGTGTCACGACCACCTGGAATACTTGCCCACTTCTAAATCATACTCCCTGTATCAGGGAACATAGGATTTTCTGCCAAAGGGCCCCGAGCCTGCATAGCCTCTTCCCTGAATTCATCCTCCCGAGTGGAGAACATGCTGTCAATGTGCATACACACTGGCCCAAGGGGCGACTGTTGGTCAAGGGATATCAACAGAGCCTTGACCTTGAGTATGCAGACAGGGGTGAGAATGAGGAGGAAGGGCTGGGGCTAGTTCTCCCTCCATTGCTGTGTTCTGCTGTGTAACTTGAAAGAACCCAAGAATTCAAAATTTGAATCTCAAGTTCCAGGAAGATATATTTGTCAAGATGGCCAGGTAGAACATATTTTACCTAACAGTTTGATAGCTTGATTGACAATTTTTAAAAACTTAAGATATATAGTATGTGGGCTTCCATTTGTATTCTTGTCCTGGCCACGAAAATGTTAGGCACCTGCTGAGCTCTCCTCTCTTCTTGGCTCTCCATGTCCTGGCCACACTGGACTTCCTTCAATTCTTTGAACTAGTCAGGAGCCTCCTATTTCTGGGTGTTTGCACGTGCTCATCCCTGCTGTTTATCTTCCACTTAACAGCTAGTCAACACCTACTCCCCTGTCTTTTCTCAGTTTAAACAACACTAACTTGCAGGTGCTATCCTTCTCTTCCCAACTTCACCATATTCCGTGTTCTCTTATCTCTTTCTTAGCACCATGTACTTTTCCTTCCAAAAGCAATTTTATTTACCCACACTTCTTTTTGCTTCTACTTTATTGTTCCTTTATTTGACCTTTGGCAACAACTAGCTATGAGGAGCTGATGTGTCAGAGTGAGGAAAAAGAGCCAGAAAAGAGTTTATAAGAGAGAGAGGAAGGAGGAAGGGAGGATGGGGGAGAGACGGTGGGGGGAGATAGACAGAGAGAGAGAGAGAAAGAGGCAAAGAGCCAATTACTCTGAAAGGTTGGATAACATTCACATTCACCCTGACTTTCATGAGGCAATCAGACCTTCTGATCTTCCTTCCATTCTCAGTTTACAAGCCACTCTCTATCATCTCCCTCCAGTGGGAATGGAGCTGAGTGATTTGCATCCTTTAATCTTGCTCCTTTGATCTTTTGAACTCTTTTTGACCACTTAAATCCCACATTCTAGACCCCATCATTCCTCCCTGCCTTCTCCCGGCTTACCGCTCCTGAATCCCCTTGCAGCGCCCATTTTCAAGCCTGCTTGATGCGTCTCTCTGGAAATACAGTTTCTTGAGTGTGTCCTCATGGTGAAACACGATGTATTTAAATGTAGTTTTTGATACAATCAGACCCTTGCACCACCCAGACACACCCCTAATGTCCCACCCTTCGTTATTCAATCATTTATTCATCCAATAAAAATATGCTTAAAGACTAATATAACTGTTGCTGGAAATAGCGTCATTATTCTTTTTGTACTCAAAGTCTCTACCTTTGACCAACCCTTTAAGCTGGCTCCTGTGGCCTTTTGATACCACTATATCTTTACTTTTACACTTGCGTTGTTTAACATTATAGGTGTGTCTCTTTAAAATAGCAATCCCATCTGAGGATCTTTTTTTTTGAGGAAGATTGGTCCCAAGATAATATCTGTTGCCAATCTTCCTCTTTTTCTTTTTTTTCCCCCAAACCCCAGTACATAGTCGTATATCCTAGTTGGTAAGTCCTTCTAGTTCCTCTATGTGGGACGTCACCTCAGCATGGCTTGATGAGTGGTGAGCAGGTCCGCACCCAGGATCCAAAGCGGTGAACCCTGGGCTGCCAAAGTGGAACGTGCAAACCCAACCGCTTCGCCACCAGCCTGGCACGCCATCTGAGAATTTTAAGATGGATTAAATCTGCTTATGTTTGATAGGATAATGATTAATAATATATTTGAACTGATTTCTACTTCCTTATCTTTGTGGGTTTTTTTTTCCATTTTTCCTGCCTTCTGTTGGAATGGTTGCACTTTATTCCCTCCCCGCTCCCACAATAGTAAGTTATATGCAAGATTTAAAGTTACCATTAATTTTTTCACACACATATTTAATTTTTAAAAAATCAAAAATCAATCAGTTTCTATATACTTCTCCCAAACAATAAAATGCTCTTTGGATTTTTAACAGTGAATTCCCCACCTTCAGTCTTTCATGTTATTTTTGTCTACTATTTTAGATCAAAGTTGCTTTTATGGCCCTAAAAGTAGTCATTATTATTTTTTGTCATAAATATTTATTTAGCTTTAATGTTTATCAAGTTCTTTGATCATCGTTGCTTCCTCCTTTTTCCTCTTGGGCACAGTTTTATTCTTTCTGAAGTGGAATCATTAGTAGTTCTTTTAGTGGTGGTCTATTAGTTGTAAACATTTTCAAACTTTCTTTGCCTGAAAATATATTTAGTACATTGTCAATCTTGCATAATAGGTTAGATGAGTACAAAAATCACTTATTTGAGAAGTCTGCTGACAGTCAAAATTTATTCCTTTGTACGTAATATTTCTCTTTCTAGTTGCTTTTAAAAGATTTGTGCTTTGTCCAAAGTCTATATTTTTACCTCAAAGTGTTTAGGTAAGATTTGTTTTTATTTATCTCGTCCATGACTCACCATAGGTCTTCAATCTAAACACTCTTGCATTTCTTCAATTATGGACATTTCTGAGCCATTATCTCTTTGAATATTGTCTTTCTTTATCTCTAATAGCTTCTTCTGGAATTTCCATTAGATTTATATTAGACTTTCTCATTCTATTCTTTCTATTTTTCAACTGCTGTCATCTCCTTATCTTTCTGAGCTGTAGCTTGTTTAGCCATAACACTAAAAGTCTGATATATACATTTTATCGCTTTGACTGATACTTTTTCTTGACCTTTAATTTTGTTTTCTCTATGGTGCTTTGCCCACCCACCCCTGCCACCATCTTCATCAAACTGACTGAAGTCTCACTCAATTACTCATCTGTGTGTTCTTTCACTCATTCATTCATTTATTCATCCATCACTTATTTTTTTCCCACAAATTCATTTATTTATTTATTTTTTAATTGAGATATAATTGACATATAACATTATATCAATTTCAGGTGTACAGCATAATCATTCGATAGTTGTAATATGTTGCAAAATGATCACCCCAATAAGTCTGGTTAACATCCATCACCACACATAGCTACAAAAAATTTTCCTTTTGATGAGAACTTTTAAGATTTACTCTCTTAGCAACTTTCAAATATGCAATACAGTAGTATTAACTATAGTCACCATGCTGTACATTATTCACCACATATTTATTGAGTGCCTACTGGGTGACAAGCACTATTCTGGCATGGGGGGCATCAATTATGACTATAATAGACTTGACTCCCGCTTCAAACCACAGTAGCAACCATTGGCTTGTTGGACTATGCTTCTCTGGACAGAGGAGGGGACTCTGATCCTGGCCCTTCCCACTTCTCCCATCAGCTATCCCAGAGAGCATAGGTCCTAGACTAAACCATAGATTTAGAAACAAAAAACTAGACTCACACTCTGCATCCTACCAAAGAAAGAAGATGGAAACTCACCACATGACAAAAGAAATGTACCCAAAGTAAACCAAAAATATAAAGCAATAGACAACAGGAAAGAAAAGATTTAGGCATTAAAGAATCAACCCAGGAAATGCGACAAAGATTGACAGATGTTCCAGAAAGAGAAACTCAGTGCAGGAAAATCTCACAATTTACCCCAACATCTCTCTCACAATCTCTCTTATTCTCTCTCGGTATCTCACTCTCTTTTTCAACGTCTCTCAGTTATCTATGTCTACCAATTTCGGTTATTCCTGTCCTTCTCTTGCACTCCTTACCTATCCGTTTCCTCCTTCCTCCTTCCCTTCCCACCTCCTCTATTCCTCTTCTTTTCTCCTTCCTCTCTCTGAATCTCTTTCAAAACTCAATTTCTATCTCTCGTACTGTCTCATTTTCCCAATAATGGAGGGAGCACCACCTTATTACTGTCAGGTGGGGGGGAGTCCAAGTTCTCCACTCAGCCTCCCTTGACCCTGGGGGAAGGAGTGAGGGCGAGAAGAGAGGGAAGGACCTCATTACAGCTGGGTGGGGGTGAAAGTTTAGGTTCTCCACTAGGCTTCTGTTGAGTCCACCCTGGCTAGGAAGGGGAGCACACATTCAACCCTGACTAGGCCTGCATCTGTGACCCTCCACCAAAGCAGCTGGCTATAAGCAAATCCTCCACCCATTTTTCCTGTTTGTTGTTGCTGATTTGGGGAAGATTTTGTCTAAATAAGAAAAGGGATAGGGTTGAGTATATCAAAGAAAAAAAGTAACATCCAGAGAAATCCTCAGAATCTGTAAGGGCTGATCTAAAAACTATATATCCAAAGACCCAAATGGCAGCCATGGAATGCTTGCTTAGACATGCTCTGACTTCCCACTTACCCCCAAATAAGCAGGAGGTTGTTCCCCCATGGCTCCTTTTGATAACTTTTCCCTGCGAAGATATTCATCCCTCTCCCCGTCTAATCAAAGGCTGTTTATACTTTAAAAACCACATTCTTGGGGCCGGCCTCGTGGCATGGCGGTTAAGTGCGCATGCTCTGCTGCTGGCGGCCCGGAGTTCTATCCCGGGCGATCCCGTGTGCGCACCAACGCACTGCTTGCCAGGCCATGCTGTGGCGGCGTCCCACATAAAGTGGAGGAAGATGGGCGCAGATGTTAGCCCAGGGCCAGTCTTCCTCGGCAAAAAGAGGAGGATTGGCTTGGATGTTAGCTCAGGGCTGATCTTCCTCACACACACACACACACACACACACACACACACAAACCACATTCTTAGGATTCCTGGCCTTACTACTTACCCTTCTTCCTCATATTGTCTCCTTGGTGTTTACTACACAAGCAGCTAGCAGTATTACCATGTGAGAAGTGGGAGAACAGCCTATAATTGAATTTGGAAGTTATAGCTTTGTGTTCTCACATATTCAATTAATTTAGTCTCTTTCAGGCATTCACTGTTTAGTTTTACCACCTTTAAGTTGGCTTTCTGATGTTTTAACCTAGACATTTGAAGTTATTTCAATTTTGCTTCCATCCCCATCCGCGAATAAATTATTTCTACTGGTTCAGAATTTTTGGATCATTGTGGAGAAATATGTCTTTTTCAGAGTTCCTTGTTAATTTAAGCCTCTTATTAAAACTTTCTGACTGAAGCCACCTGAATTTGTCTGCCTCAGCCCTTGGATTATACCAGTGGTTCTCAGCATATTAGAAACAGCATATTAGAAACACCTGGGGAGCTTTTCAGTCATACCAGGGCCTACAGTCCATTGCAGACCAATTACTTCAGAATCTCTAGGAGTGGGATAGGTTTCTTCGTGTTTTTTTTGTTTTTTGTTTTTTTTTGGTGAGGAAGATTGGCCCTGAGCTAACACCTGTTGCCAATCCTCCTCTTTTTGCTTGAGGAAGAGTGGCCCTGAGCTAACATCTGTGCCCATCTTCCTCTTTTTTTTGTACGTGGGTCGCTGCCACAGCATGGCTTGATGAGGTCTGTGCCAGGGATCTGAACCCCCGAACCCGGGCCACCGAACTTAACCTCCACGCCACCAGGCTGGCCCCTGTAGGATAGTATTTTTAAAGCTCCCCAGGGGATTCTGATGTGTAGCCACTGAATTTCTTCCAGTTGAGAACCACTGAACTTCAAACACAAAATCCTCCTAATTAGCATCTCCTTTATTCTGAGCACATCAGACCCAATCAGCACCACCTCATCCTGTGTTTCTGATCTTGTGTATTTTCCAGCTCCTTCTTTTTTTGCAAATCTCCACTCATGTGAAAAGCACAGAGTTTATGCAGTCTGGGTAGATGATTCTGTTCTAGTCAATTCACAAATGTAGTTTGTGTACATTTTACTTTTCCATATAACCTCTGCAATTTCAATGGAAAAATAACTCTTCATTATTTGTGCAAAGTTACTAAAATAATCAGATGACATCTTGCAATGTACATCAACTGTTATTTAAGTTTTCTTTGCTTCTGCTTTCAGCAATATTAGGCTGAACAAGAAATCACTTCTAGTACGGCGCACTTTCCTTAAAATTCTGGATGTTCTGTAAAAAAATACATCTTTTAAAATTAATGACTAAACTGGTAAAATCAGAGAATTCTTTGTAGGATAGAAATGTCAAATAATCAAATAATCTAAAGGAGTAAGTGAAGCACTAGAACCAAAGTCTTCCCTAGTGATATCTGCTGATACCTGGTGGTCCAGAGTGTGGATTTTAATGGATTATGTGTTCTAGAGAATAGGAATCTGGGGTTTGTAGCAGGGTGAGAGGTAAGATCTAATATCCCTTGTATAAAGCCAAAACCCAAGAAGGGCAGCACCCTCAGTAAGTAAAGCAGAGAAATATCTATCCTGCAGATTGAGATGGTGAGGCTGGAAACCTGTCCAAATCTGGCTCTGGGTGTCTAACATCATTCTACTACTTCTGTATCTTAAAACAATGCTATTCCAGAGATTAAGTTTAAAGTAGTTCAGAATCGGTATGTTTCCAAGGTAACTGGCAGAAATATGTGCAAATTTTTTTCTAGATGGCTTTAACTCAGAGCTGGAAGAATTACCAGAGATAAAATTCCAAGGAACGTAAGCTCAGACACAATTAAAAGACAGATGAGAAATAACTTCTGGTATATTACCAATAATTGTTATGGTAACTGTCAGCATAAAATATTCTTCAATATTTTTGAGAAGTAGACTTCTCTATTTTCTAAGAGTTTTTTTTAAAATTAGAAATAGAGGTTGAATGTTTGAAATAAATTGTAAATTTTAAAATATTCTCTAGGCTTCTTAGTAGGATGATATAAACCATTCCTTGCAATTCCCTCCTAATTATTTTCTTCATCTGATCATAGTTCACCTAATAAAAATAGAATAATTTTGTGAGAGATTTCTTTGGTTTACTTTTTTCCCGTCAAAATACTGGAGTTAGGGCTAGCCCTGTGGCATAGCAGTTAAGTTCATCATGTTCCACTTCAGTGGCCTGGGTTCATGGGTTTGGATCTGGGCACAGACATACACCACTCAACAAGCCACACTGTGGCAGTGACCCACATACAAAATAGAGGAAAGACTGGCACAGATGTTAGCTCTGGGCCAATCTTCTTCACCAAAAAAAAAAAAAAAGGAAAAAATGCAAGGTTTATATTGGGAGCAATATTAGAACGTATACATATGACTTTCTTTGAATAGCATTTATTATGTGGTGGGCACTGTTCTAAGCACTTTACACATATTGATTTATTTAATGCTCATAATAATCAAATAGGTTGATACTATTTCATCACATAGATGAAAAAAAGGAAGCACAAAGGGGTTAAACAAGTTGCCCAAGATCACACAGCTATTAAGTCCTCAAACCTAGACTGACTGGCTCCAGAGTTGCACTATTGACCCCTATGCTATATTGCATCCAGAAAGCTCCTCCATGACTAAATCTAAATTAAGGTCCCTTTTATTTCCTTGATAGCACTCTGTTCATTTCTGCCTGAGCATTACTACAATTTAAAATTGTTAATTATTTTTTTTAATGTTTGTCTCCTTCTCTAAGCTCTTTCTTTTTGAGAGCAGGAGCCATTTTCATGCCATTTCCCTGCCATATACCCAGCACCTAGCACGCAGTAGATGCTCAATAAACAGCTGAGTGAATGAATGCATAAAAGGTAACTAGGAAAGATATTTCCTTCATGGAGTAATGTCTCCATCTTGTGGAATTTGAGAATATTGTCGCTCAAAAATTTTTTTTTCATAAGGTAGGTTTTCAGAAGAGAATTGATTGTCAGGGGCTATTTCCCAGACTTGTATTAGAATCTTTCTAATTGAACTGGCCCTTTTGAGATTTTTAATGCTGTAGAATAGCACAGCCTCTTCAGGGAAGGTCTTTTGCCTGCTAGATTTGCTTGGTGAAATGAACTGTGCAACTAGGTAATCAACGGGGAGCAGTTTATGTCCAGAATTCATTTGATTCAAGCCGGCCAAAAGCTAGAGCACAGGTCTATTAATAAGTTCTTGGCTCAGAATGATCACTCAGGCCCCTTCCTTGCAGCGTTCATACAGCTATCTGAGTCGTCCAGGGGCCAGCAGTCCCCAACTCCCATCACATATTCCTCATGGTGTGTTATGGCTAATGTGGAAATTATGTACAGAAATAGCCTCTGTCCTACCATCATACACTGAGAGAGGGGCAGATTATGCTCCATTGGAAATCCTAGGTTTTACTTGTTGAATGTTTTGCACACATAATCCGTAATAATTAAAAAAATAGCAATACGTTAAGATTTACTTCCCTAATTATAGGCAGCTCATTTTATGAAATTAGCAAACCTTGCTAATTCAAACCAGAAATGGACAAAGACAAAATGTTTAGGCCAGTTTGATTATAAATGCAGATTATACATGCAGAGTCTTTTTTTCTCTCTTTTAATCTAAGTCCAACTCGGGTTCTCTCACACTAACCAACGACTGACGCGACAGGCCGGAAGTCTAAGACGCCAGCGAGAGCCGCTCCTTCCCCAGGCGTCTATGGTTCTCAGGTTACTCTCCCCACTGAGAACTCTATGGTTCCGGGGCGAGCTAGGAGGCCTGAGCTTGAAAACTGTGGCGGGAAGATGGCGGCCACAGCTGTCAGCAGGCCGGGTTTCTCCCGAGAGGGAGAACGCCGGGACGGCGGCTTTCCCTGAACTGTCAAGAAGAGTTCGCGATGAATCTTCCGCGCTGGAGTGGGAAACGGCGGCGTTCAGCATCAGGCTCAGACTCCTCGGGAAGCGCCGGTGACAGCAGTGACAGCTCCCTGCTCCCCTCGGGGCCGGTGTTGAGCCCACCTCCGGGCCTGGGACGCAGCTTGAAAGACCGCGGCTGCCCTCCGGCCGGAGCTGCAGGTACTCCCAGGCACTCTCGGGGGGCAACGGGCGAGGTGGGCAGCTCAGCCGGGCCACATGGGAGGGGTCCTCACCGCGCGGACTGGCTTGTTCGCGCGTCCTTCTCGGCTTCTACTCCCATTCTCAGTTTGTGACTCGGGCCTGGAAGGGGAGGTCACTTTCTGTTCAGACATGGAATTGCTTTCAGCCCATAGTCAGCGACTGCCTGGCGGTAACATTCAAGTGGTTTCTGGGTCTTTCGACCTTTACAGAAACAATTTCTTAGTTGGCCAAACCTCGTCACCGGCAGGCGGCTCTCTTCTAGTAGTGCCCAGTACTCACAGATCCTTAAGTTGGATGTGCGTTGTGTCAGGATGTGCTTTAAATAGCCTCATTCCATCACATAGGAATTCCGAACAGAGTGGAGGGTAACTACTGAAGTCGAATGTTACAACTGGATTCAACTGTTAATTATTTTTTTCCATTTTTCCCGAAAGGGGAATGCAAGCAGACAGTTCCTGACGATCAGATAGACAAGCTGCTATTGGCACATTGGGGACTTCCTACAGCGGTTCTGGAGAAATATCACAGTTTTGGTGTAAAAAAGATGTTTGAATGGCAAGCAGAGTGCCTTTTGCTTGGACAAGTCCTGGAAGGAAAGAATTTAGTCTATTCAGGTATTCAAATTTGTGCAGATTAATTTTTCTACTGTTTTAAAGACATTTTGAATGTAAAGGGTACTCTATTGAGGTAGTTACAATTTTTTTTAAAAGGTGGATGAGACAGTGCTTTATAACTAGAGAAAGTCTTAAAATAATATATGAAAAGTGGATTCTCGTCATATGCATATTTTAATTATTCAAATTACATTATATGGCTGGGCAGAAAAAGCAAGAAAATGACAACTTAAAGAGAGCTATTCTGCCAACCATTCTTCTCAACAAACATATGTCCCAGAGTGAGTGTGCAATGGGAGGTGTAAATCTGCTCTTCTCTCTGTTGATCTCAGTTGCTTTTTGGTGTGTGAACATTATACATGTTTATAAATGGATGTGCTTGTACAGGGTTGTATACACAAAACCATGTGTAATATACTTTATGGAAGATTTAAGTGGGCTTTCAAGAGGAACTCTGACATATATACTTTTTAACCTTTTTACTATACTGACTTTAGAAACTAATCATTTGGCAAGATGCACTTTGTATCAGTTTTCTCTGAAACTGTGAGTCATCCAGATTCTCTATTATGGCTGGAAAAAGTAATTAGACAATTAACTTTTCAGTAGATATAAATTCAGGCTGGGGAATTGGACTGGTTGGGTTTGAAAACTGTCTCTACCACTGGCCTGTAATGTTACAAATTACTAGAGAGAGAGTGCTTAGAACAGTTTTTGACATATAGAAAGTACACAGTAAAGGCTAACTAGTGGCAGTGGTAGAATGGTCTGACCATTTCAGTCGCTTAAACCAAAACTTGAATGCCATTCACAGCTCTGGTCAGCAGCTCACATCAATTAACACCATGTCCAGTGTCTACTGCCTCAAATATCTTAATTCTGACTACTTCTCCCTGTTTTTAGCTCTATTACCTACGTTACTATCATCTTTCTTCTGTGTTATCCTCACTATCATCTTTAGTGTATGCCGTAGCCTTATAACTAGTTTATCTTTTCTCTCTGGTCTTGACCTGCTCCTGCAGCCAAAGTGATCTTTATAAAGTGCAAGTATGATCTTGTCATTCCTTTTCATAAAACTCGTTAGTCATTCTGTGTTGCTTCCGGGATAAATTCTAAAACTCCTTACATGGTGAGATTATAAAACTCTGCCATGTGGCACATTTATATCTCTTCTTTCATTCCCCGGCTTGTTTTATATTTCAGGCTTACTAAGTTACTTACTGTCATCTGAACATACCAGGCTTTCCTCCAGGCCTTTGTACATGCTATTTCTTTTGCTTAGCATTCCTTTCCTCTTCCCTTCTCACCTCCTTCTCATAAGTTCTGTTTCCTTTTCATAAACTTTCTTACAGCTCCTTTCCCTCAACTTCTATTATAGCTCCCGTCACAATATATGAAAGTTGTTCATCTCCTTCCTCAAAGCAGAGCTTTTAACCATTCAGTACTTAAAGGAAAGGATCTTTAGGTACAAGCTAGGTACTCAAATATTCATCGTTTATTGCTGATATAAGATTTATTTAATAATTCTATATTTTCAATGTAAGACCTATATAGAGTGTTGGTTTAAAGTCAGAGACATTTAAGGGTATAAAGGTTTCAAATGCTAGTTGGGGCCTTAATGATAGGTTAGTCTTAGGCTCTGCAGTTACTGGATATAGTTTAAAACATTTATTAATGCAGTATATCAAATATTACTTCTTTTTGTGATAACCTTGTGGAATAACATGTGTTTAGCTCCTACAAGTGCCGGGAAGACTCTTGTTGCGGAACTGCTTATTTTGAAGCGAGTTTTGGAAATGCGGAAGAAAGCTTTGTTTATTCTGCCATTTGTCTCTGTGGCTAAAGAGAAGAAATACTATCTCCAGGTAATGTTCTTGTACTAACTTTGAAATTGTGATAAGGCTGTTTATTGACAGCTGTGGCTTTACTCATTTGAAATAGAATTAGAGAAGCAAGTGGAAAATAAAGTTTCTTTTATTGCATCCCAATGTAGCTTTAAAAGTTGACCATTATGAAGGGAAACTTCTTTATTATTGCATAAAGGAGAAAAAGCCATCAAATCAAAAGAATAATTGGTGAAAATTGTGTTAAAATTTATAAACTTTTCCTTAGGAGGCAAACAGAATACTTCATTCGGCATATAAGCATGCAAATTAAGAATCAGCATTTTAACTGAATGGTAGGACTAGACTGAAGCATGGAAAGGAAGGACTGTTTAGGGAAGTATGTCCCATCCTAATTGAGGGCTATTTGGTAACATTTAGGAGATGGAGAACAAAATCCATTCATGCTTAGGTAAAGCACCAGGGCTGTGGTCTGTTCCTCTGTTCTGCAAAAATGAATGATAACATTTTTCATTTGTATGATATTCACTTTTAAGGCATTTTTACAAATTTCAATGTTTCATTAAGTAGAATAAATTTATTATTGTGATTTCTGCAGTGAAAAAATGTGCTACTAGTAGTACTGGTAGTCCAAAAAACGTGGGTTCTAGTCCCAGTTTTGCCGCTATGTCTTCAGGCCAGGCACATAATCTGCTGGGCCTCAGTTTTTTCATTGATAAAATGAGGATGTTAACCCTAGTGGGTTAACTCAATAAACTCTCAGAAACATTTTATAGAATGAACAGCTCTAAAATTCTATAAATCTTTTTAACAATTATTTCAGAGGCCAAATAGCCAACAAAGTTGGTCCTACATGGTAACATCCTCTCAACTTAGACCAAAGTAACAAAATGATGAAAGGATCCTTTTTATTGAGAAGGTATGTTAGTTAAAAGTTAAACTAAAAAAAATTAACATCAAAGTCCCACTGCATTTGACTTTTGAAAACTTTTCTTCCATTATATAAAAAATTAGTGGGATAATGAAAATATTTTCCTTGTGAAGTATAAATTTGTTTCTTAAAGTATTACATTAGTGTTAAAGAGCTAGTTTTTTGCTTGTTTTTTAGATTAAAAATGTTAGTGCTTAAGGTAGTTTTTTCCACTTTTCTATAAATAGCTGTTAGAACTTCTTTGAGAGAGGCAGTGGCGCTAGAGTTAGTGGCGGGCAGCGGCAGATTTGAGGCTTAAGCAACTTCTTCCAGGAAGGAGAGCCAGTGCAGCTGCTGTTACAACCCCAAGGTGTTGATCCACTTCCATAGATTGGAATATTGGTGGGCGAGCAGCCATCCTCAGACACCTCACTTAGGGCAGATGAGGAAACTGAGGCTTGCTGAAGTTACGAAACTTGTCCAAAGTCACACAGCTTGTAAAGGGCACAGCCAAGATTCAGAGCCAGGTTGTGAAAATTAAAATGAACAAACTACGGCAAAGTTTTAGGAGAAAGAAAGATGTTTATGTTCCAGAAGCCAGTCGTCCACATCAGTGGCAGACAGATGAAGAAGGGGTTCGTACTGGAAAATGTAGCTTCCCAGTTAAGTATCTTGGCCACGTAGAAGTTGATGAATCAAGAGGAATGCACATTTGTGAAGATGCTGTAAAGAGATTGAAAGCTGAAAGGAAGTTCTTCAAAGGCTTCTTTGGAAAAACTGGAAAGAAAGCAGTTAAGGCAGTCCTCTGGGTATCAGCAGACGGACTCAGAGTGGTGGATGAAAAAACTAAGGACCTCATAGTTGACCAGACAATAGAAAAAGTGTCTTTCTGTGCCCCAGATAGGAACTTTGATAGAGCTTTCTCTTACATATGTCGTGATGGCACCACTCGGCGCTGGATCTGTCATTGCTTCATGGCTGTCAAGGACACGGGTGAAAGATTGAGCCATGCGGTAGGCTGTGCTTTTGCGGCCTGTTTAGAACGTAAGCAGAAGCGGGAGAAGGAATGTGGAGTAACTGCTACTTTTGATGCCAGTCGAACCACTTTTACTAGAGAAGGATCATTGCGTGTCACAACAGCCACCGAGCAAGCCGAAAGAGAGGAGATTATGAAACAAATCCAAGATGCCAAGAAAGATAAGACAGTTGTTGGTTCATCAGTGGCCCCTGGCAACACTGCCTCATCCCCGTCGTCTCCCACCTCTCCCACTTCGGATGCCACTGCCTCTCTGGAGATGAACAATCCTCATGCCATCCCACGTCGACACGCACCGATTGAACAACTTGCTCGCCAAGGCTCTTTCCGAGGATTTCCTGCTCTTAGCCAGAAGATGTCACCCTTTAAACGCCAACTATCCCTGCGCATCAACGAGTTGCCTTCCACTATGCAGGGGAAGACTGATTTCCCCATAAAAAATGCAGTGCCAGAGGTAGAAGGGGAAGCAGAGAGTATCAGCTCCCTGTGCTCACAGATCACCAATGCCTTCAGCACACCCTCCGAGGATCCCTTCTCATCCGCTCCAATGATCAAACCAGTGACAGTTGTGGCACCACAATCTCCTGCCTTTCAAGCTAATGGCACTGACTCAGCCTTCCATGTGCTTGCTGCTAAGCCAGCCCATACTGCTCTAGCACCCGTAGCAATGCCTGTGCATGAAACCAACCCTTGGGCCCATGCCCCTGATGCTGCTAACAAGGAAATTGCAGCCACACGTTCGGGGACTGAGTGGGGTCAATCTTCTGGTGCTGCCTCTCCAGGTCCCTTCCAGGCTGGTCATAGACGAACTCCCTCTGAGGCCGACCGCTGGTTAGAGGAAGTATCCAAGAGCGTCCGAGCTCAGCAGCCCCAGGCCTCAGCTGCTCCTCTGCAGCCAGTTCTCCAGCCGCCTCCACCCACAGCCATCTCCCAGCCAGTGCCACCTTTCCAAGGGAATGCATTCCTCACCTCTCAGCCTGTGCCAGTGGGTGTGGTCCCACCCTTGCAGCCAGCCTTTGTCCCTGCCCAGTCCTATCCTGTGGCCAATGGGATGCCCTATCCAGCCCCAAATGTGCCTGTGGTGGGCGTCACTCCCTCCCAGATGGTAGCCAACGTGTTTGGCACTGCAGGCCACCCTCAGGCTGCCCAACCCCCATCCGTCTCCCAGCCTGGTCAAGCAACAGACATTCCCTCAGTATGAAACAAGCAGTGCTACTGCCAGTCCCTTCTTTAAGCCTCCTGCTCAGCACCTCAACGGTTCTGCCGCTTTCAATGGTGTAGATGATGGCAGGTTGGCTTCAGGAGACAAGCACACAGAGGTTCCTGCAGGCACCTGCCTGGTGGATCCTTTCGAAGCCCAGTGGGCTGCATTAGAAAGCAAGTCCAAGCAGCGTACTAACCCCTCCCCCACCAACCCTTTCTCCAGTGACTTACAGAAGACGTTTGAAATTGAACTTTAAGCAGTCCCTGTGGCTTATGCATTTTGTCCATACTTAGGCAGGGGTGGGGGGGAGGTCAAAGGAGCAAAGGGGACTTTGTGTTCCCCATCAGTATACTTTTCACTAAGCCCAAAGGTCCCCAAGAAGCAAGTCCAGGCACAGAGTGCAGTGAGGGGTGATTTTGAAAAAAGTGGAAAAAAACCATTCCTAGAGAAGAGCTGTCTTGCGGTTAGGCTAAAGAAGTCAAGGAAATGTTGCCCTCTGTTCCCCTCCTCCTCCTCAGCCCTTACAAATCTCTGGCAACAGAGAGGCAGACATATCTGAACAAGAATCTGTATTCAAAGCACATTTCCTGGAATATAAAACAACGGGAAGCAAAACGATCTCCCTTGGTGTTTCAGGCCATTCACCTGCCTCCTCTTAGTGCTGGCCTGTCTTAAAGATCAAGAACAGGGTGGCCTATGCTTGGGCTGGGGACAAGAAGCATGCTGTGCTGCCAGAATTCCCAGGAGGACACATTGGCAGCTGCCCAGCAGAGCTATATTTTAGGGGTAAAGTTGAGCTTCCATTTTGAGTAAGAATATTATAAATATATATCAAAAAAGCCAAAATCTTTATTTTTATGCATTTAGAATATTTTAAATAGTTCTCAATATTAAAAAGTTGTATGAGTTGTAAGTAATCTTGCCAAAGGTAAAAGGGTTAGCTGTAAGAAATTGTACATAAGATTGCTTTATCATCGATGCCTATTGAAGTAAAAAAGAGGAAAGGTTGGAAGTTGCAGACAGGATCCCTAGCTTATTTGATATCATTCATTGTAAGTAGCACATTGCAACAACAATCATGCTTATGACCAATATAGTCACTAGGTTGTAGTTTTAAATAAAGAAAATGAAAGAGCAGTATTGTCCTGGTTTTAAACCTATGATGAAATTCTAATGTCATTATTTTAATGGAATCAATCTAAATATGCTCTACAGAGAATATGTACTTTTTTATATATTGCTGTTTCCTTATGTTAATCCTTTGTTTGTTGTAACACTAAGGGACAATGACATAATCATATCCATAGACGGCAATGCAGGTTACTGTGTTGGTTTGTCATGTGGGTCTTGGTGGGTTTTGTTTTGTCCTTTAAGTTTTGTTCCCATGAGTTTTGTGGGGATGGAGATTCTGGTTTTATTAGCTATGTGTGTGTGTCTGTGTGTCCTTCCCCTCCCCGTGGTGAACAGAACATCCCATTGCCAGTTGCAGTCACTGGACCTCTGGTAACAATGTGAGATCCCATCTCATTTTTACTTTTGAACGTTGGCCTTATAATCAAATGTAAGTTATATATATTTGTACTGATGAGAATTTATAATCTGCTTTAACAAAAATAAATGTTCATGGTAGGAAAAAAAAAAAAAAAGAACTTCTTTGATTGTTAAATGCTATCATTAAAATGGCATACTTAATTTTATTTGACTCTAAGCAGAAAGTCTCTGTACTGAGTTTTGTCAATTCTAAACTTCATATTTTTAGTATATGATTCTAAGAAGAACCAGTGTGTCCTTGTCAGGAACAACTAACAGTAATCTGATAAATGTCTTTGGTTACTTATGTCTGTGTTCTGGGATAGAACCAGTCTACAATTATGAATTTCAAATATTTTCACCTATGTTGTTCATTTTTACTCAATTTAGAGTCTGTTTCAGGAAATAGGAATAAAAGTAGACGGTTATATGGGCAGTACCTCTCCAACAGGGCATTTCTCTTCCTTGGATATTGCTGTCTGCACAATTGAGAGAGCCAATGGTCTGATCAATCGCCTCATAGAGGAAAATAAGATGGATCTATTAGGTAAGAAAGTTAGGAAATAAGCAAATAATTTCTATTGTTATTTTTACTGGAATGGAGTGGAGCTGTTGTGATTTCTATATGTCTCATGTTTTTTTTATCTTGTCTGTTATCCACTTCTGGAGGAGAACTGGCATCTGTACTGTTAGGAACTCCATGTGAAAAAAAAATTTTGTGTCCTGCTGCTGTTATTGACTCTACTTCCTTGTATTTTTGCACTTTAAAAAACATAGAGGAGCTCTCAAGTCATTTCTCATTGCTTCTTTCCTGTCTAAACTTTACCAGGAATAGAAGGAAGCATGCTGGGGCTGGATCTTCCATCTCTTCAATTAGTGTACATGTATATTCATTATCATATTTTGGTGCTATGGTATCTAGATTAGGCCTGTACCCAGAGGCTACCATTTAGGAGGGAAATGTAGGGCGCTACAGAAACTGACATGTATTTGAGCTTGGGACTCTATGAAGATTTTCTACTTCGATGCTTTTTTTTACCACTTAGGAAAGCCCACTATGTAGAGGTAGCAACAGGAAGAAAATGATTGTAGAAGCAAAAGAGGTAGCAAGAGTATCAGTTAGCTATTCACTGAGATCCTGGTGAACTTAAATGGTAAAATTGGGGTAGGGTAGGGTAGGGTAGGAAAGGGGTAGGGAGTGAAATCAAAGATTAAGAAGACATGAGCTCTGCTCTATAAAACTTAGAAAGAGAAATCGCATTCGTCAATTTGTATCAGAATTGTCTTATTAATTGTGACCCTATGGACTTTAAATATCTTGGGGATTGCAATAGAATCTTATTAAGAGTTATATCCAATATACCTAGCACAGTGCCTGGCATACTAGGTAAAATAAATATTTTTTGGATAAATAAATGAATGAATAAGTGCTAAGGTAACTCATCATACAGTATGATTTGGAGCTAGCTTACTGTTGAGGGAAAGGAGCATCATATGTCGTTAGGAAATAGTCTGAAAGATCTTGATTTTCGTGGGGAGAATTTGGAGGGTGGATACCAGTGCACGTGAAAACTGTGATATTATGAAAACGTTTAACTAAAGAAGGCATTGGTTTACACTAAATTTTCAGTAATTCTCAAGCATTATTCCAAGTGCATAGACTAGTTTGATTCTCCAAGTAGTGGAGAAGGGGATTATGGTCATATTTATGTTTTGTGGTGAGGTGACTCACTTAGCCTAACATAATCAAACAAAAAAATCTCTTAAAATCATTTCTTTCTCCTTGATCTGATTCTGTTTTTCTAAGCAACTTTCTAACATCACGATGGTTGCCCTGGCTGTTTTCCACATAGAAAAGTCAATACTTCAATAACTGTCATAGCTGTCTTTGATATCTCATTGTACACATATTTCTACAAGGTTGCCAATCAAGAAGTGTCTGAGTAGCAAGAGGCAGTTTTCCCTGAGTTAGCCCTGAGTTAGTGAATCATTGATTTTTAGACCCAGAATACATTGTAGTAGGACTACTTATGATACCTGAAATATCTTGGAAAAGAATTGTCCATTATGTGGAACTTGATTTTTGTTTTATGGTTAGACATTTCCATCACCTGCAATATATTATAATGACAGCTATTTACTGTATACAATATAAGGTATTAAGTGTTTTAAAATTCTTCTTGGAATTGTGAAATTCTGTAAAGCCTAGTATCTGGAAAATCTCTTTAGGAATGGTGGTTGTGGATGAACTGCATATGCTGGGAGACTCTCACCGAGGGTATCTGCTAGAACTTTTGCTGACCAAGATTTGCTATATTACTAAGAAATCAGCATCTTGGTGAGTACCTGAGATTTATATATAAATAACTTTATATATTTATTTATATACACATATATTTAAATGAGTTCCTGAGATTTCAAACAATGTTGAGAAAGTGCCTGCAAAAGTGCATAATGAGTTAAATAAATTAAAGAAGGAGAGTAGTACTTATTTAGAACAAACTCATGTACAGCAGTTCATTTTTGTTCCAAAAGAAGTATTTCAGAC
This sequence comes from Ceratotherium simum simum, assembly GCF_057802395.1. Classification (NCBI taxonomy): domain Eukaryota; kingdom Metazoa; phylum Chordata; class Mammalia; order Perissodactyla; family Rhinocerotidae; genus Ceratotherium; species Ceratotherium simum. The sequence goes on along the minus strand of NC_141914.1, from coordinate 22,691,053 downwards.
TGAAATTAATTTTAGATTATTTTGTAAACATCCTTAAGTTTCTGACTGCTCACCACGTTTTTGAAAGAATTTTACAAGTCCAGTTTTTGTATTTGTCACTTACATATTTAAGTAGTCAAGGCTAATTTTGAAAAATAGCATTTCTTCATTCCCCGCTTCCCAGAAGCAACTATTTTCAACTCTTACAGCTTTTTAAAAAATTTATTTACAGTGGTATCTCTAAATGCAGCTATTGAGTTTTTAGTTTTACACATTATGTATTGATTCTTACTATGGGAGTTGAATGTCTAGCTCTTTTTTATTTTCTTTACTCACCCCACCCAATCTCCTCCCTCACCCACTGTCTCTTTTTATCCTCTTGTCATCTTCCCATTCTCCAAATATAGTTATGTCATAATTTTGCTTAGATCAGTATTCAGTGTTACACTATCATGACTTTATAAATGCCATTGTCAACTGAACCATGTAGTATATTATGATTACTTTTACTTTCTAAATAACTTTTTGTTTTCTCTGAAATTAATAAATGTCTTTTTTGTTTGATGGCTTGGTTTTCTTGCTTTACTTATCACTGATTTCTCCCCAGCCTCTTCCCCACTTGTGTAAATCTCCACCCAATATGTTTCAAAACATTTGCTATTCTACCAAATTCATCTTCTTGAAGAAGTTTTTCCTAAAGGCTTCCGAGTTGTTCCAATCTGGATGGGTGCTTAATCTATATATGTGCTGCACAGCAATTATGTTGGGATCTCTCTTTATTATTATCATTCATTCCCATTGATTTTTGCTTGAATCAGAGCCCCCTTTTTTGGGATCACATGTCTTTCTCTTGATTTACTTCCTCTTTTTGGTGGGATATCTTCCAGGAAGCTCCACTTTATTTCAGTGTACGGGCTGCAACGGGTATAAATTTTTTGAAAATTCGCATGTCTGAAAATGCCTTACAATTATTTCATAGATTGTCTAGGTATAAAAGTCAAGAATTTTTTTTTGAGGAACATTGGCCCTGAGCTAACACCTGTTGCCAATCTTCCTCCTTTTTTCCTTTTTTTTCCCCCAAAACCCCAGTAGACAGTTGTATGTCATAGTTGTACATCCTTCTAGTTGCTCTATGTGTGACGCCACCTCAGCATGGCTTGATGAGTAGTGCGTAGGTCCACTCCCAGGATCTGAACCAGTGAACCCTGGGCCTCTGAAGCGGAGTGCATGAACTTAACTGCTATGCCACCAGGCTGGCCCCTAAAAGTCAAGATTTTAGATATTTTTCCTTTAGGGTTTTCAAGATATTACTTCATTTTCCCATTACTATTGAGAGATCCAATGCCATGCTGATCCTTCATCCTTTGTATAAATTATTTTTATTCTCTCTGGGAGTTTTTAGGAGCTCCTTTTCTTCCTCAGTAGTATGAAATTTCACACTGATGTGTCTTGGTGTTGGTCTGTTTTCATTCATTGTGCTGAGTACTCAATAAACTCTTTCCATCTGGGAGCTCTTGTCTTTCAGTTTAGGAAGATTTTAATACATCTCTCACAGTATGTGAGAAAACATACAGATAATCATCTATCAGCAGGGATATAGAAGATAAAACTAATACAATTAGCAAATTTGACCTAATGGATGTATGTAGAACAATTACCAAATAAAAGCAGAGTGTATATTCTTTTCAGTTACACATGGAACATTTACAAAAAAAATTTACCATATGCTGTACCATAAAGCAACATATTTTAAATGACTTAAATCTGACATATTTTAAATGATTTAAGTCATTTAAAATATATTCTCTGACAACAGTGGAATTAAGCTAGAAATAAGTATAAGAAAAGCATAACTAGAAAATGCCCACATGTTTGGAAATTAAATACATTTTGGCCCATTTTTGGGTCAAAAAATAATCAAAATAGAAGTTAGAAGATAGTTTGAACTGCAAGTATAATAAAAATATCTCAACAAAACTTTTGAAATGCAGCTAAAGTTATTTTTAAAGGGAAATTAATAATATATACATTTTTATATTATCAAAGAAGAGAGAACTGAAAAATTAATGAATTATCAATCTCAAGAATTTAGAAAAAGAACAGTAAAATAATGCCACAGAAAGCAGAAGGAAAGAAATAGCAAAGAAAAGGTCAAAAATTAATGAAAGATGAAAGTTGTTATCCAGAACATTAAAAAACTCTACACATGCGTAAGAAAAACACAACATAATATATCAAGGAACTTGAACAGGTATTTATAAGAGGGTATCCAAATGGTCCATAAACTTGAAATGGTGCTTAATCTTATTAGTAATCAAGGAAATATAAATTATGTCTTCAAAGAGATATTACCACACACTCTCCAAAATAGCTAACATTAAAAAAATTGACAGTACTAAGTGGCGACAAGGATGTGGAACAATAAAACACGTGGATTGTGGTGGTGTTACTTTGGTACAGTCTCTTTGGAAAACAGTTTGAAATTATCTAGTAAAATTGAAGATAACCTATGACCTAGTAAGTTTACCCCTAGGTATATATCCTAAAGAAATGTACGCACGTATGTACCAAAGGACATGACTAAGAATATTGTTAGCACCACTATTTGTAATTAATACTATCTTTTTTTTTTTTTTTTGTGAGGAAGATCAGCCCTGAGCTAACATCCACGCTGATCCTCCTCTTTTTGCTGAGGAAGACTGGCTCTGAGCTAACATCTATTGCCAATCCTCCTCCTTTTTTTTTTTTGCACCAAAGCCCCAGTAGATAGTTGTATGTCATAGTTGCACATCCTTCTAGTTGCTGTATGTGGGACGTGGCCTCATCATGGCCGGAGAAGTGGTGCGTCAGTGCACGCCCGGGATCCGAACCCGGGCCGCCAGTAGCGGAGCACGTCCACTTAACTGCTAAGCCATGGGGCAGGCCCAATACTATCTACCTTTTAACATCTTTTTCATTTGTTTTCGCAGCCAGGCAGACTTATCCAGTCCTCTGTCTAATGCTGTGCAGATCGTTGGCATGAGTGCTACTCTTCCTAATTTGGACCTTGTGGCTTCCTGGTTGAATGCTGAACTCTACCACACTGACTTTCGTCCTGTACCACTGTTGGAGTCAATAAAAATTGGAAATTCCATATATGACTCTTCAATGAAGCTTGTGAGAGAATTTCAACCCATGCTACAAGTGAAGGTAAGTCAATATGTTTATATCACTACCACCAGTACTTTGTGTTTGATTTCATTTTCTAGCAAGTTGTTGAGTTTTGTAAGATAGGAATCACAAAGTAGTTAAATATGCATTACATATCCATTAGAAGGATTATTAATATTAAGCTCATCAGTTTCATCTTAAAGAATTGGTGGTGATAGCAAGAGAGGAAATGCAGTTGTACCTTCAATTTAAATGATTATCATTTCCTATAAGTAATAAAAAATAATATATGTAATAATAATACCTAATTTTGTAGATTTTCCTTTTCAACTTGGAAAATATTTTCTTGTGGCTTAGTTTACACTAAACACTAATGTGGAAAATTAACCTTTTGTTAAAGGGTAGGTATAATATATAATAGAGTGGAAAGACATTATTTTGGAGTCAGACCTACATCTGATACTTAATAGAGATATTTGATATGACTGTGATATTAGTTGAATCACAAAACCTCTCTGAATATAGTTTTTTCATCTGTAAAATGAGATGTAATACTTATCTTTAATGTTGTAAGAATTAAATATGATTTTAAAAATTGTCTGGCATCTAGAAAGTGCCTGATAAATTCCATTCATCACCCCTAAATACATTTAAAAAGTTTTAGTTGACAGTATTTTTCTAAGCCTGATTCTTTAATCCTGAGGTTAAAGGACTGACTCAATATCTATGGAATGAGGCATCTATTTTTATGTAGAGCTGTGCCTCTGAGTACTGAAATGGCTAAGGGTAAGTTTAGAGCTGGGAATAAGACTAAATTCATATGTTTCAGTACCCTCATAGTTATGCATTTGTAATCTCTGTATGCCTGGTATGGAATCTTATTCAGTTGCTTTGCTCTGTGCCCCAAATTGCACCTGACTATACCTTGGTTACCTCAATAAATATATATGTAAACATATTCATTTACTCTCTTGTTAATCTTTTTCTTCTATTACCATGTCTATGCCTCCACCCTATTTGAATCACTTTCAACTCTTACCTGGTTTATTGAAATAGTCTCCTAATTGATCTCTCTACTTCCCACCTTGTCCCCTTCAGTCTGTGCTTGAATCAAGAGCTAGTGATCTATTTAAAATGAATGTCAGATTATGTAACCATTCTGCTTAAAAACTTCTGATGGTTCTGTTTCATTTAGAATGAAAGACAATGTCTTTAAAGTAGCCTACAAGACCCTACATGATCTGCCCCCATTCCCTTAGTGCTCTGATCTCACCTGCTACATTCCATCTCACTCCCTCTGCAACCTCTTTGCTGTTCCATAATATGCCAAGAATCTCCTCCCTCAGGTTTTCTTTGTCTGGATGCTTTTCCCCTCAGGCATCAGTATGGTTTAGTCTTTCACCTTTGCACCTTTACTCAAATGTCACTTTCTCAGACCTTCTCTGGCCACCTTATCTAAATTTCAATGTCCTCCCATTCCTGGTCCCTATTTTCCCTGTATTATTTTTTTCCATAGCACTTTTCAAAATCAAACATGCTGTGTGTTTTACTTATCTTGTTTTTGTTGTTATCGCCTCTTCCTACTGGAGTAGAAACACCCTGAGGGCAGAGCTTTTTTCCTGCTTCGTTGTCCATCCCCAGTGCCTAGAACAATATCTGGCACATAATAAATATTTGTTTAATGAGTAAATGGATGGATGAATTAATTAATCCAGTTACACACACTGACCTTCTGGTTTTGAGAACTCTCTGGGCTACCACTGGGCATTCAGGTATGCTCTTTGTTCTGCCTGAAATGTTTCCTCTGTCTCTCAGTTACCTTTCATTGAGATGATGCCTCCCCTCCTTCACATCTCAACTAAATCATCATTTTCTTAGGGAAACCTTTCTTTCACATCTTTCTGTCAAATTTATGTCAAATATGAGGCCTCAAAACACCGTAAAACTCTCTTTTATAGTACATCTTGTGATTGTATTTTGCATTTATTTATTTAGCACTTTAATATGTTTCGCCAGTAAGACCTAAACCCCTTGAAGATAGGACCTTGACTTTCTTTTGCTCACCATTATATCCCCATTACCTGAGGATTGAAAGTCAATAAATATTAGTTTAATGAATAGAAAATACTTCCTTCTCACATTGCATCATAAGGAGGTTTATTTCTTTTTTTCTCTTCTTATTTTGTTTTTTCTTTGTTTTGTTACTGACTTTGTAACTGATTTTTTTATGCCTTTGAGTAGAAAAACCTTCCCTATGAAGCAAAATGAGTGACTTTAAACTGATGTGAAAATGTTTTGAAAATACTACTAGAGTGGCTATTTCTCTTTCTTTTTTAGGGAGATGAGGACCATGTTGTTAGTTTATGTTATGAGACCATTCGTGATAACCATTCAGTATTACTTTTCTGTCCATCAAAGAAATGGTGTGAGAAGCTGGCAGATATCATTGCCCGTGAGTTTTACCATCTACACTGTCAAGCTGAGGGTAAGTTACTGATGGAAATGAAAGCCTCCATGCTTAGTACATTTGCTTGAAAGTAATATTAATGATTATATTAGCAAAGCATGGCTGTCTTTCATCATTGCCATCACCTGCCCACTGGACACTCCATTACAAAACTGCTTTTGTGACTCCTCCTCTCCTTATCCTCACTACAGACAATGTGTACACACACTTAGGCTAATCTTCAGATTTTTAGAATACTGGATTTATACAGGTGTATACTGAGATTCTTCATCTGGGATCCATGGGCTTTGAGAAGTTGGTCTTTGAAGCACCTAAATTGTATATAATACTTCACATATACACATTTTTCTGGGGAATGCAGCCATATCTTTCTTTGTATTTCCAAACTCTAAAAAAAATCACATATACATACGCATACATATATATATATATACATATATACATATATGTGTATATATACGCATATGTATTTTAAAATTAGCTTTATTGAGGTATAATTTATATACAATAAAATGTACCCGTTTGAAGTGTATAATTTAATGAATTTTAACAAATGTATACCCCTGTTTAACCCCCACTATAATCAACATATAGAACATTTCTATCACCCTAAGATGTTCTCTTTTGCTCTTTTGCTGTCAATCTCCTCCCTTTATCCTCAGCCCCAGGCAACCACTGATCTGCTTTCTGTCACTCTAGATTAGTTGTGCCTTTTCTAAGAATTTCATGTAAAAGAAGTCATATAGTATGCATGTGTCTTATACGTCTGGTGTCTTTCACTCAGCATGATATTTTTAAGATTCATTCAGTTTGTTACATTTACCAGTTTGTTCCTTTTTTTTTTTTTTTGAGGAAGATTGGCCCTGAGCGAACACCTGTTGCCAATCTTCCTCCTTTTTTTTGTCTTTTTTCTCCCCAAAGCCCCAGTAAATCATTGTATGTCATAGTTGTATATCTTCTAGTTGCTCTATGTGGGACACCACCTCAGCATGGCTTGATGAGCGGTGTGTGGGTCTGTGCCCAGGATCCTAATGTGTGAACCCTGGGCCGCAGAAGCAGAGCGTGCAAACTTAACCACTATACCACCAGGCTGGCCCCCCCAGTTTGCTCCTTTTTCATTGCTTAATAGTGATCTAGTGTATGGCTATAACCATTAGTATATATTTTCTCTGATTCTAGGATGAACACTGTTCCCTCACCACTTTTGCTAGCCTGTGGTCCCTTGGGGTCCAAGATAAGTGTAGGGAAGACAGACAAGTTCTGGTCACAGAACATTACGAAATTTATGTCTTCATTATGCCAGTGGCGTCATGAGAAGGCTCTGGTCCAACATTATAATATCTCTTCTATTCCTTCTTAATTTATATTTTTCGTACTGTGCCAACTTATATTCCTTATGTTATACCGTGATAACTTATATTCCTTAATAACTAGAAACATTACTATTATTTTCTTTGCTTGAGGTTCTGTTATTTTGATTTATAGCAGTGGGTCCCAAATCCTAGTGCTTGGACTGGAGCCTGGGCGATGATGAAATTTTCCCCAGAAAAGTAAAGGGAAGGCAGCAGATTTTTCATAAAGCTGAAGTTTAAAATTCTGAAATTATCCCTACTAACTTTTTTATGTTAAAAGGACTCTTCTTTTAAAATAAAGGTATTGATCAATGATAATTAAAAAAATTTTTAATTGTCCTTAGCATAATAAAACATTGGCAAGCCTCTGTGGGTGCTTAAAATTTTAAGAAAAATTTACCTAAAAAGTTTAAAAATATATAAAATATAAGATATATTAAAATATATTTTATGAGATGTTTTACTAGTTCAGAAATCAAAAGTCTGGGAAATTCTTTAATAAAACATAATTCCTGCATCTAAGAAACTTAAGGTCTTACTGGGGGAGAAGGTTTCACAGAGAGGCAAAAACAGAAGGTAATGTGTGATTAATTACCACGTTAGTATCAAAGAGGCTAGAAAAAATGTCATATAGAACTAGTCTCCTAGGTGGTTGGTGGGACACACTTTGAGCCTGGATTTTGATTTTTAGGCTCTGAGTGGTAGTATCTGTAATCCTCCCCCTCCTTCAGCTGGTTCCTTTGATTCCCTCCTGTGGGTTTGGTCTCACCCTAATACAGTGTTTCCTAAACTGTGGTGTACATTGGAATTGCCTGGGGAGATTTTAAAATCTCTTATGTCCAGGTTGCACCCTATTACATCATAACGTCTAAGAGTGAGAGCCAGGCATCGGTATTTTTAAAAGATGTCCAAGTGATAATTATATGTAGTAGTTTCAGAACCATTGCCCTAGTATTTAGCTCTGTCATGACTTAGGCAGATAGCACTTAAAGACATCCAGTCAGAAGTGAACAGTGTTGATAATTTTTTGTGACAGGATTGGTAACATCATCTGAAATTCCACCAGTGATACTGGAACAAAAGGGCCTCCTCGAAGTGGTGGATCAGTTAAAACGTTCGCCTTCAGGACTGGACTCTGTATTACAAAAAACTGTACCATGGGGAGTAGCATTTCATCATGCAGGTATCCATATTTATAATCTGTTACTAAGAAGCCCCCTCCAAAAATCCTCATAATTTCTTCATTTTTATATTTGTGTGCATTTGATTTCCTGCTAACCACACTTAATACTCTGAGATTTCATTTTAAGAAATTGTGTGATTAAAATTAAACAAGAGTAAAACAATCATGTTGAGATTTACTTATCTGTATAGTATATAAATACTAGGTGTAGGCTTTTTTGTACTATTGTGGAAGTGAATTCTAAAATTGTTAGCTTTCTATACTTTGCTTCCTTAAAATTTAGGTTAGAGTGGTTACGGTAGATTGCTACCCTAATTTTATGCCACTCTGTCTCCTTTTATCTCAAGGAATATTGAAATATTCTCACAAATATATCAAAATCAAATTAATTTTAGAAATTGTCATATTGTATTTTGAGAGGACTAGAAGTGTTTAAAAATCAAATAGGTGGGGTGACAAAATTGCAAGGATTATGGCAGTCACTAAATTAAATAACTTCTTGCAGGGAGTTATCTGTCCCTGATCATATGCACTTAAGGATATGTTTAAGAATATATAGTTTCTAAAATTAGAAATTTAACCTTTTCAATTTATATAAAATTTTTATCATGCTATATGTAAAGAAATTTTTAAATATATATATACACACACACAAGAGGATATTTTCATTGTATATAACTTATGATGCATGCTAATAAAATAAATACCTGTGGACTCACCATTTAACTTACAAACTAGAGCCCTAATCCTTTTGATTTTTTTAATAAAATAAAAACTAAGCCAGATAAGTATATGTCCTATCTACTGTTTTTCATTTACTTATGTGTTTATTCTTCAGACATTTATTTGTGTCAAAACTGTGCCTGACCACTGTGTTGGATAAGCCCTGAAAATACTGTGATGAATAAAGCATGTCTCTACCCTCAAAGAGTTCATTGTCTAGAACAGGGCTCAACAAACCACAGTCTGCTGGTCAAATCCAGCCCACCATCTGTTTTTATAAATAAAGTTTTTTTGGAACACAGTCATGCCCATTTGTTCTGTGCCTGGTTTCATGTGACAACAGTAGGGTTGAGTAGTTGCAACGGAGACCATCTGTCCTGCAAAGCCTAAACTATTTACAGAAAAAGGTTGCCAACCCCTGGTCTAGTAGAGATAGAAATATACTAGGAATGGCAGATTATACTCTTAAATAAATAGACTGTGATGACTTCTTGTTTATTAGTCATAACTGTATTTTGGAAAAAACCTTTAGAGGCTTGTAGCAGATTCTCAGATCCATTTGCAAGTGATTAAGTACAATATTTTCATTATATGTTAGTAAATATATGTTATTGTAACTTCCTTTTTTTAGGTCTTACCTTTGAGGAGAGGGATATCATTGAAGGAGCCTTTCGTCAAGGTCAGATTCGGGTCTTAGCAGCAACTTCTACTCTTTCATCTGGGGTGAATTTACCTGCACGTCGTGTAATTATTCGGACTCCTATTTTCGGTGGTCGATCTCTAGATATTCTTACTTACAAGCAAATGGTTGGTCGTGCTGGCAGGAAAGGAGTAGACACAGTAGGTAAGTGAGTTTGAATTTAATTGTAATAACATTGCTTAAGAACAGTGTCAGTCTACTTGAAATTTCACTAGTGCCTGGCAACCCATTTCTCATCATGCTATATTTCTGTATTATCCGAAGCACTAATGTAACCCTTTTGGATATACTAAATCTTTATAATAATATAAGTTATAACTTTGAAATATCATCAACCATTGATTTTCTCAAAAGAGAATTAAGATTTTCTTTTGTATTATGTACAGTGAAATGATTCAGTATTATGTTAATCAAGATGACATCACATTAGCTGGAAGATGATTTTTAATTTCCAGTGTAGTCTACTATTTAGTGCTAACGAAGGGAGTAATTTTCGTGAGTATTAGTTCTCTCTAAGAGGGAGTTCAATAGGGATGCTGAGAGCTGGGACGTACTCTCACACTTTTGGAGTAGGAGCTTCACATACCATTTTTTTCTCTCTAGATTGGTGCTGGCTCTGAAAACACCTTTTCAGTTTCTTATCTTGTACAGCAAGTAATGATAATATTACCAGCAATCCAACCAAAAGTTTTGTCTTAAGCAATGAGGAAGAGGCTTGTTTGAATTAAATATCAAGATAGCAGCAAATATTATTTCTAACCTGCTGTGTTATTCTGGATGTGGCTACATTGTTATGAGTCTTCTACATAAAGAATCTTGGGAGGAACATTCTCTGTCACTTCACCTTTCTTCTCTCAGATGTAGTTTATTGACTGCAATATTATACTATATGTCAAATAAACAGGCAAACAGTTCTGTGACTACTCAAAAGAAATTATGTTATTGAAGAGAAAAGACAAAGTCTTAATGGGAATATGGTGGAATATTTTGGGCACAAAAACCTGGGGAGTATACTGAGGAAGTGACTTTTAGAATAACTTGACTTGTCATGTGAAGTCCCCAGATACAGTCGATCCTTATTATTTGTGGATTTCATATTTGTGAATTTGCCCACTAACTAAAATGTATTTATAACCCCCAAATCAGTACTTGTGGGGCTTTCATGGACACGTGCAGGGCAATGAGAAATTTGAGTGTGGAAGCACACGTTCCATGCTGATGTTGAACAAGATGACTCTACCTTCTTGTTTTAGCTTTCATACTGTAAACAATCATCCTTGTCATGGTCTATTTAGTGCCACATTTTCACATTTTTGTGCTTTTTGTTGGTGATGTAACTGTTTAAGATGACCCCCAAGCATAGTGCTGAAGTGCTATCTAGTGGTTCCTAAGTGTAAGAAGGCTGTGATGTGCCCTACAGAGAAAATGTGTGTTAGATAAGCTTTGTTTAGCCGTGATAGTACTGTTGGCTATGAGTTCAATGTTAATAAATCAACAATATAGGTTAAATAAGGTGTCTTTAAACAGAAACACACATAAAACCAGATTTTGTGTTGATTGATTAATGAAAATGTGACTAGAGGCTTCAGGGAAGCTAACCCTGTATTTCCCCTAGGAGCAATGGTTCAGTATTCCCTAATTCAGTGTTCATGGTGACTTTATGTACTGTAACTACCAAAAATAACAAGAATCGACTAATTTATTGGTGACTGGATTAGTTAGAATATAAATTCACTGCTATAACAAAAGCCACCATAATAGGTACTTAAACAAAGTAGAAGTTAATTTCTTCTCATATAACAGTACAATAGTAAGTAATCTGAGACTGATATGGTGATTCCACTATCAGGGACCTAGTCTTCTAGTTTATCTTTCCATGTTCAGCAATTTAGTTTCAATCCATGGTGCAAGACGGTTACTCCAGTCTCTGTCGTCACATCTGCATTTCAGCCATCAGGAAGGGGAGATGAGGAAGTAAAGGGACATCCTGCCTTAACTTTAAGGGCACTTCCCAGAAACTGCACATAGTATCTCTCCTCACATATAATGATTTAGTCACATGGTTACATTTCCCAACTGCAAAGGAGGCTGGAGAATATAATCTTTAGCTGAGTGGCCATGTACCCAACTAACACTTATGGGTTTTATTAAAGGAAGAATGAGAGAATGGCTATTAGGGGACAACCATCAGTCTCAACCCCAGCAGTAAATGACTCCTCTATCTATAATCTCTGAAGGGCCATTGATCTGCCTCCTTTTTAAGCCCTAAAATTTTTTTTTTTTTAGTTTTTTGTTTATTGCAGTAACATTGGTTTATAACATTGTATAAATTTCAGGTATACATCATTATACTTCTATTTCTGCATAGATTACATCATGTTCACCACACAAATACTAATTACAACCCATCACCACACACATGTGCCGAATTACCCCTTTCGCCCTCCTCCCTCCCCCCTTCCCCTCTGGTAACCACCAGTCCAATCTCTGCCCCTATGTGTTTGTTTATTGTTGTTATTATCTACTACTTAATGAAGGAAATCATATGGTATTTGACCTTGTCCCTCTGACTTATTTCACTTTGCATAATACCCTCAATGTCCATCCATGTTGTCACAAATGGCTGGATTTCATTGTTTCTTATGGCTGAGTAGTATTCCATTGTGTATATATAAGCCCTAAAAATTTTGATGATCAAAAAAACTTCCAACTCGTTGGATTTTCCCTACTGTAGACATCAAAGAAGTTTATCCTGCTTCTGTCTTTTACTTTACCTACAAAATAAGCAGATTACATGTATGTGTTTAAAAAGAGTGAGGGGAAGAGACTAAGACACTCCCTTCCCATTTCTAACTGCCTCCCTCTGCTCTTCCCCCAACTCTGATTTCTCAGCTGACTCAACTCTGGAGAGTGGAGTGTAAGTTTATTTTACACAGACACTCTTCTTTTAGGGCCAGAGGGTCTTTAAGGTAATGTAGAAGATAAAGTTTTATTTGCCTTGCTAGATTCTTAGCTTGTGCTCATCTTTCTCATAGGGAAGAATAATTGGAAGGTTGGTGCCCTGGTTAATTATCAAGCCTTAAGTCAGATAACATTCAAATAAAACTAAAATATACCACAATACCTTTGTTTCTAAGGTCTTGGAAACTTCTGAGATTTTGATATTCCATAATGCTCCATTTTAGGATGGCATATGATTTGCTCAAAACTTCCAGCAAGTGGGGAATGTGCGGATATAGGGTTTCACATCAACTACGAAGATTTAAATACTTGGTCATGCTTTTGGACTGTGTAGCATCTTTGCAACTTCTGTGCATTTTATACATGATGTTAATATTTCCTGGACAGTTCATGGTGTTTTATTTAGATGACACTTTAATGTCTGTGAATTTCCTGGAACCTTCCAGTGTAGGATGATAGTGCTTTGTGCCAAAATAGTGATTTGTAAGTTAAATAGTTAGTAATAAATGATTTGATTCTAATTGACTTCTCTATCGTGGTGTGCATACCACCTCCCCAGAGAGGTGGGAGCAGGAAACTGGATGTGTATACTGGCATTAATTTGGGTACTTTCATAAATCTTGATCATCCTGAAAAAGGGTTGTCCATTTTCTTGAAGAATAAATACCTGGAAGAGGTTTAAACAGCCCAAAGTGGCTTTTTACCTTGCTGCTAATGCTAGTTGATCCATTTTCTAGGTAATTTTTTTGTCTTAAGCTGGGCTATTTTGTAGTCATTGCTAGAGCCAGGGGATATATTTTATTTGCCTGTTTTTTTTTGATGGCATCTATCTTTTTGTCATTATATCTGGGATAAATAACCAATGGTCATCAAGTTTATAGTCCCTTCTCTTTATCCTATTTTGATGCTTAATTTGGCAGTTGGTGTTAGGAAAGCATCATCTGTACCTTCTCTCTGCCTGGAGTGGTTAGTATGTACCACCACAGTGGCACTTGTATTTTTCTTTAATGCGAAAGGCCTTCATTTTGCCTCTTGAACATCTTATTTATCTGCTTCCTTTCCTCTACTATTGGATTGATTTTTGAAAAAAAAATTATGATTTTCTCTAGTCTTAATTGTTATAGTAGTTTATGTTTGTATAAATTGTATATTTGTGTATGTTTTTAATTTATGTGTTTTCACATATTTTTGTTCATTTGATTGTCACAATAACCTAAAGCATTTAGACTAGTGAATGTTATAATGTAATTTCTAGGTATCCATAATTTTTTTTTAATTTATATTCTCATCACGTATAACCAGTAATAATTTGCATTTTCCTTTCTGGTTTTCAAAGTACTTCTGTTACTATTGTTATATACTTAATTATTCAATAATAATAGTTAATTCTGTGGGGAAGGAAGAAAACTTTTCCTCTTAGGTTTTATGGCTAGTGCCTGCAAATTAAACTGACAAATGACAGATTAACAGGAGAAAAGGCATACGTATTTAATTTGACGTTAATATTTTAATTTTTTATGTGCACAGAAGCCTATATAGAAAAGAAATGAAGATCCAAAGAAGTGGTTAGATGCTGGGGGCTTATATACCCTTTTAACAAAGGGTGATAAATTGTGGAGAAGTGACAAGGGAAAGGAAAGGGGTTTGGGCTTCTAGGGGTGGTAAATTGTGGGAAGGTAAATGTATGCTGGAAACTAACGGAAATTAAGAATTATTTAGTCAAGGTTTGTGCAGACCCATCTTGGTGCTGACTTTCTGTCCCCAGTGATAAGAATTGTTCTCTTGCTATGGGAGACGTGATGGGGAACACCCTAAGAGAAATTTATGTCCTGCTTCTAGGCAAATAGGGAGAGAGTAAAAAGCTCTGTCTGTGTTTGCCACTTCCCAGTTGCCTTCAGATCAAAATAATCTTTTCGCAAAAGTGGCATATTTTGGTATGGCACTTTCTGATCCCCTTCAATCCAAAGTTCAGAAAATAAAAACATTAGCAATAATTCTATAACAACCACTATCATTTATTATCTCCTTTTAAACAAGTAAGACAATTTAAATTCTCTTTAGCAGGTATCTTATGGAAATGTGTTGGGATTTTGCAAATATATGGTTTTTTGGTTATAGGTGAGAGTATTTTAGTTTGTAAGAACTCTGAGAAAGCAAAAGGCATAGCTCTACTTCAGGGATCGCTAAAACCTGTTCGCAGCTGTCTGCGGAGACGAGAAGGAGAAGAAGTAACTGGGAGCATGATAAGAGCTATTCTGGAGGTGAGAGAGAGTTCACTACGTTACCATTTATACCAGTTTTACTATAATACAATGGCAGAACTTTAGTATGTGAAAAATCTTAGCTTTGTGTTTCTTGAGGAGATTATTTATAGCCTTCCCAAGTCTGAATCTTTTGTATTTTCTGTAGTTATTGTCTGGAGTTTAGTATAGCTAGTGCTGTATCAATCCACTTCAAAATAGTGGATTAAAACCCAAATGCAAGATTTAAAAATTTTTTTAGATATTCTTTATTATTTTCTGAATTAAAAAAAAGGTGACAAAAATGAACCCTAGTTTCTCTATCCAGATAATACCTGTTGACATTAAAATAAAATCAAATTACAAATATACATGATTAGAAGTTTCAAACAATGTGGAAAGATCTAAATTGAAAAATAAAACCTGCTCAGAGTCCTCAAAGGTAACCCCTTTAAGTGTTTCATGTATTCATCCAGAAAAGTTTTCTATTTTTATACTAGCATGCCTTGCTACTGGTTTCACTGCCACTGCTGGGGATGTTGGCACCTGTGCTCATACCCTTTTTTCCCTTTTAGTTCTCAGTTTGAAAAAACAAAAGAAAGTAATTGATAACATAGAGTTGGTAAAGATGTAGAAAGTAGGTACTCTCATACCCTGATGAAACTCTTTTAGAGGGCAGCTTGGCCATACCTATGAAGATTAAAAAAAAAAAAATGCACATAGTTGTTTATCCAGCAGATTCACATCTAGGAATTTTACCTAGGGATGTATTTGTGAAATTACATCAAATTGAATGTACAAGAATGTTTATTATACGACTGTCACTGGTAATAAGAAAAAACTGGAAACAACCAAAATATCACTAATACTAAATAAATCTTGGTAAAACTGTTTTGTGGTCATTAAAAGGAATGAGATAGCTCTGTTTAGGATGATTTGGTATGTTTCCAATATAGGTTAAATGAACGAAGGCAAGGAGCAAATTAGTATATATAATAGAATAGTTGTGGGAAAATGATATCCACAAGACACAACTGACTTCATCTTTTTCTACACCCATTCCCACCCCTCTTCTGGGTGGGAAGTATTCAGTACTAGCATTCCTATATGCCACATATTTCAGAAGGAAGGATGAGAAGAATTAATTTGGTTCATGGCCATGAGCCATTAATACCTCCTTTATAGATGTTGTTAGTTCTCACATTTTGGATAGATAATGATTCATTTATTTTAATTTATGAGAAAATGTTGTATTTACTTTTAAAAAAATTTTTCATGTTGTCAGTAGGTGTTATCTACATTTATAATGAGTGATGATGGAAGAGTTAATAAAGAGTCTCTACATTAAGATGCTGAGAATATTTTAAGAGAACAAAAATCATGACCTTTATATCATGAGGGCCCACATGTCTTGTTAAAAAGTTACAGAAAATTTCAAACCTCTTGTATCAGATAATAGTTGGTGGAGTGGCAAGTACATCACAAGATATGCAGACTTATGCTTCTTGCACATTTTTGGCTGCAAGTATGAAAGAAGGGAAGCAGGGAATTCAGAAAAATCAAGATTCTGTTCAACTTGGAGCAATTGAGGCCTGTGTAATGTGGCTGCTAGAAAATGAATTCATCCAGGTTACCGAAGCTAGTGATGGAACAGAAGGTAAATATGACTTCTTAGTTGCAATTTACTCACTCTTTCATCTGTAATGGCTTAGCGTGTATAAGACGCTTAGTAAAAGGAAATTGACTTTTCCGGCAGTATAAAAGGAAACTGATTTTTCAAGCAGTGTATCAACTCATTTTTAGTAAGTCAGTGTTGTGTTCAGCAACCGTCAGACAATTAGCATAGAGCCTGCTAATAAATATCCATGCATTGGGCAAGATTCTGTTGTAAAATTCATCATAGCCCAGAAGGTTAATTACAGAATACAGAAAGATGGTGTTTTGTTTTATTTTATTTTTAACATTTGGTCCTTTATTTCCTGACCCCCATCCCCAAACCAGGAAAGGTGTATCATCCAACACATCTTGGCTCGGCAACTCTTTCTTCTTCACTTGCTCCAACTGATACTTTAGATATTTTTGCTGACCTTCAAAGAGCAATGAAGAGCTTCGTTTTAGAGAATGATCTGCATATTGTCTATCTGGTAAGTTCTGTTTTCTTCACTATTATATTTGTGAAAATGGAGAGAAAATACATATATAGAATCCTGAACATCAAAGATACCTAAGGGAACATCTTGTCTGTTTTCCTTGACTAGGGTAGTAGTGTTGGGAATAGAGAAGAGGTAAGAAGAGAATTGTTTTAAAGTAATAAGCCAAATGTTCTAGTGACCTTTTAATCTATTTGCCTGCTTATCTATTTTCTCCAACTTCCTTTTAAAAAGGATTTGAGGTGGTTTATAAAAAACATGTATTTTTTGGGGCCGGCCCCGTGGCTTAGCGGTTAAGTGCGCATACTCCGCTACTGGCGGCCCGGGTTCGGATCCCGGGCGCACACCGACGCACCGCTTCTCCGGCCATGCTGAGGCCACGTCCCACATATAGCAACTGGAAGGATGTGCAACTATGACGTACAACTATCTACTGGGGCTTTGCGGAAAAAAAAGGAGGAGGATCGGCAATAAATGTTAGCTCAGAGCTGGTCTTCCTCAGCAAAAAGAGGAGGATTAGCACGGATATTAGCTCAGGGCTGATCTTCCTCACAAAAAAAAAATTAAAAAAACCCATGTATTTTACAATATATAAGAGAACAGCAAAGGACAATGAGCTATCAGGAAATTAAAGATCATAATGTAAAACTCAAGCAAAGGTTGGTACATAAACATGCATGCCATTAAGTCATGTACAGTTGCTGTGGCCAACTTTTCTTCTGGGCTTTCTAGCAACTACAGCAAAGAGGAAAGCTTGATTAGTCTCAAAATTCATAAGATAAAAAGCAGAAGAATTAGGAAAAGCATTGCATTTTATTGCCTAAGAGAAAGTTAGTCCTAAAAAGATGCTATGAGACTTATAATCTCTATAATAAATGCAGTAAAGAATTTTAAAAGTTTGTTTACATTAGACAATCTTTTACAAATATTATTTCTTATAACAAAGATTTTTATAAGAATTGTATAAGATGGAGTTTGAGATCATATTCTCTGGCAAGAACCTGGCCAGAGATACTTTATTTTGTCAATTAAGAGCAGATGTGGGGAGTGAGGTAAGCAAGATGGCGGAATAGGAGGTCCCTAGCTCTAGTCCTCATTACAATACAGATTAGCAACTATTCACAGACAAGAATGCCTTTTTAAAAATCCCAGAACCTGGTGTTGAGGTTGAAAAACTTTCTTGGAGCACAAAAACTGAGAAAAGCCACATTAGAAGGCTAAGAGCAGTGGTTTTACTTTGACTGCATTGCCCCTCCCCCAAGCTGGCACAGTGCCACACTGAGAGGGATCCCCTGGGCCTACAGTTTCTTCAGTAGGGAAAAGAGAGCCCGAGGTGGACATCCAGCCTCCCTAGCATTCCCCAGGAAGCCCACTTCTGTCTCGCCTCATGGGAACACTGGGGGAATTGGCAAGGCTGGAACACCTGAGACCTACTAGGAACAGATAACGGGGGTGGGGCTCATTGATTAGTGTGTTGATCCTCGTGGTGGCACTATATCCCTCCCAGCCGCCTCAGATCAGAGAGCCCAGCAAGTAGCTCCACCCACGCATGGCACCAGATTGACGGCCCCATCTGGCCAGGAAGCAGGGTGAGCAGATCTCAGCCTGCAGCCCTGCCAGACCAGGGAGCCTGACTGTGACACATCCTGGAGTACTGCATGATAACAGACCTCATCCTGTGGCCCCACCCAAGGGAGGACAGCTTCTGGCCACACCTGAACGTGGAGTCCAACTAATAGCACCACCTAGTCAGGGAGTATTGTGGTCCTGCCTGACCAGAGAGCCCAGGCAGTGGCCCCACCCAACTGGAGAGCTCAGCCAGTGAACCTGCCTGACTGTGGAGCTCAGCCAATGGCCACGCCTATCCACGGAGCCCAGCTAGCAGTCCCACCTGACCAAGCAGCCCTGGCAGCAGTCTTGCCTGAAGGCAGAGCTGAGCCAGTGGCCCCACCCAACCAAGGACCCTGGCAGCAAGCCCTACCTGCCCTTCTGTGGACTCTACCAGCTGGCCCTTGGAAAACCCCAGGCTGGGCTGACTATGGAGGTCTTTCCCTACCGAAGCAAACCTGTAAGGACTGGAACAGGTGACCACTTCCTCAGATGCACAGACATCAATGCAAGGATACAAGAATAATGAAGAGTCAGGGCAACTAAGAATTTAGGATAATCCGCTTAATGAGTTCAGTGAACTACAGGAAAACACAGGTAGGCAATTAAACAATATTAGGAAAACAATCCATGAACAGAATGAGAAGTTTAACAAAGAAATAGAAACCATTAAACAAACAAACAGAAATCTCACAGCTGAAGAATACGACTGATCTGAAAAATTCAATAGAAAGCTTCAAAAGCAGACTCAGTCAAGCAGAAGAATCAGTGAACTCAAAGTTAGGTCATTTGAAATTATACATTCAGAGCAACAAAAATAAAAGAATGAAAAAGAGTCAAAAAAGCCTCCAAGACTGAGGAGACACTGTCAAGCAAAATAATATATGCGTTATTGAAGTCCAAGATGGAGAAGAGAGAGAAAATGGCAGAAAGTCTATTTAAAGAAATATTGGCTAAAAACATCCCAAATATGGGGAGAGATATGGACATCTAGGTACATGAAGCTAAACAGATACAGTTCAGAGAGGACTTCACCCAGACACATTATATTATCAAATTGTCAAAAATCAAAGAATCAAGTTCTTTGGATAAATACCCAACACCAATTTGCAAAGGTACATGCACCCCTGTGTTCATTGCAGCATTATTCACAATAGCCAAGATTTGGAAGCAACCTAAGTGCCCATCAAGGGATGAATGGATAAAGAAGCTGTGGTATATATACACAATGGAATACTACTCAGCCATAAAAAACGATGAAATCCAGCCATTTGTGACAACATGGATGGACATTGAGGGTATAATGCAAAGTGAAATAAGTCAGAGGGAGAAGGTCAAATACCGTATGATTTCCTTCATTAAGTAGTAGATAATAACAACAATAAACAAACACATAGGGACAGAGATTGGATTGGTGGTTACCAGAGGGGAAGGGGGGAGGGAGGAGGGTGAAAGGGATAATTTGGTACATGTGTGTGTGGTGATGGGTTGTAATTAGTATTTTGGTGGTGAACATGATGTAATCTATGCAGAAGTAGAAGTATAATGATGTACACCTGAAATTTTTACAATGTTATAAACCAATGTTACTGCAATAAACAAAAAATTAAAAAAAAAAAAAGAAATTTCACAATCTTATAAACTGTTACGATCTCAATTAAAAAATGCTTATTACAAAACAATACATAAGTAAAATATATTAAAAAAAAATATTGTCTTCCACTACATGTACATGGACTGTCTTTCCATTTATTTAGGTCCTCTTTAATTTCTTTCAACAATTTTTATGGTTTTCAGAGTATAAGTTTTCTATTTCTCTTGTTAAATTGTCCTAGCATTTTATTCTTTTTGATGCTGTTATAAATGGAATTGCTTTTTTAATTTCATTTTCAGATTGTTTATTAAAATGTATAGAAAAACTCTTTGTATATTGATTTTATATCCTGAAATCTGTGAAACTTGTTTATTAATTTTAATAGTATTTTGGAGGATTCCTTAAGATTTTCTGTATACAAATCATGTCATCTGCAAACGGAGATAGTTTTGCTTCCTCCTTTCCAATCTGGATATCTTTTATTTCTTTTTCTTGCCTAATTGACCTGGCTAGAATTTCCAATAAAATGTGAAATAAAGGTAGCCAGAGCAGAAATCTCTGTTTTGTTCCTGATCTTAGAGGGAAAGCATTCAGTCTTTCACTATCAAGTATGATGTGAACTGAGAGTTTTTTGCAGATGGCCTTTATCAAGTCGAGGAAGTTTCTCAACTTGTGAGTTGTTTGTGAATAAATGCAGTTTCTATATAAATGAAGTATTATCACATTTAGAAATTTTTCCAAATATTGAGGACTTTGTATTTAATATGAAGTTTACATTTACAATTTTGTTCCTTTTGTAGTGCAGTAGTTTTAGCTAATGAATGATGCTTCTTCCTTTTAGGTTACACCTATGTTTGAGGATTGGACTACTATTGATTGGTATCGATTTTTCTGTTTATGGGAGAAGTTGCCAACTTCTATGAAACGGGTGGCAGAGCTAGTGGGAGTTGAAGAGGGGTTCTTGGCTCGCTGTGTGAAGGGAAAAATAGTAGCCAGAACTGAGAGACAGCACCGACAAATGGCCATTCATAAAAGGTAAGCATGAAGGAGCTTGGACTGTCCAGTATTTAACACAGTACTGGATATACAGTAGGTATCCAGTTTATTGTAATCACTTTAATTGTCGTTAAAATCAAAGCTTTGGCTGAGTATAGTAAAACTTTTCAATTTTCCATATTTACTGAATTTATTGATATTTTAGTTTCTTCCTTGCAGCCTGTAGTTTAGAAACCATTATATATGAAGACCTTTTAAAGTAGAACATTTAATTTCTTCCTTCCCTTAAAGAAGATGTGAATTGGAACTGCCAACTTAATGTGGCTTCATTCGAGGATATGCTTTGTATCGTCCTTAGAAATGATTCATTTCCAGTAGGGAAGAGCTAATTAAAAGATTCAGATGGGGAAATTGCACAGGCTTTTAGCTTCTTTGGAATATAATAAAATTATTTTTCTTAAAGCATTAGTTTCTAGTATATTATTTACAACATAGTCAAGTGTAAATTTTGTAAGGATTTATGTACTTGAATTATTTGTGGCACTATTGCCTTTTAAATCAACTTTGGGTTTTATAATCAAATTCTGTCGTTTTATTGAAATATGATTAGATGATCATATAACTGTGTTATCAAGAGTTCTTTTAAATTTTTGTGCCATCACATTTCTTGAACCTTCAAGTCTTTGAAATTAGTTAGCAGTATTGAAATATAGAGGAAATCTTTTTTGTTATACAGATATTAGTTCTTTGCTATAGTACTAATTTATGTCAGAACTTACCTTACAAACATAGAGCTTAGTCTTTGTCCACTACTCCTATATCGTAGTAGGTATTTTCTCAGAGTGTATCAACCCTGTCTTGCCTTTTTGGTTCTTATTTGTTTCACAACATACATTGTACTTTCATAGTAGACATAAGTGATCTCTTACCATGCTTTTTGGTGATTTACTTTCCAGGTTTTTTACCAGTCTTGTGCTATTAGATTTAATCAGTGAAGTTCCCTTAAAGGAAATTAATCAGAAATATGGATGCAATCGTGGACAGGTTCAGTCTTTACAACAGTCAGCTGCTGTTTATGCAGGTCAGTTAAACAAGGGTTTCCACGTTTATTTAAGACTCTGTGGTTTGAGGTCAAGTTAAGATTACTTTGTTTTCAAATTTCATTTTATTGTAGCTTCTCTAAAAGTGAGGGGATCATGTCAAGCCATGATTTTGTGTAGTCCTTGTTATCATCAGAACACCTAAAACTATGGCTCCTCTGGGTTCAGTTACCCTGCTACAGAAGACTCGCAGCTAGCTGAGTGTCAGGACTTTAGTCCCCTACCATTCCTTTGCAACCTGCTGACCATCCCTCTCCTTTCTGTTTTCTTTTTTTTTTCTCCCCTGTTGCCTGTTGCAAGAAGAAACAGACACAAAGTTCTCAATGGTCTCCCTTTTCTCATCAAGTTACTGATTAATACTTGTTATTGAGGAGGAGGATGGCAAATGGAGAGGGATTTCTAGACTTCTGCTGACTGTTTTAAATATTATCTGTTCTCTAGAAATACTGGTCTCCCTTAATAAAATTAAAGCCCTATTCTCTAAGCTGGGCAAACAGGGAAGTTCTAAGTCTGATTTTACCAAGAAATCCTTACAAGCCCTTAGGAAGAGTGTGTGTATTTATATGTGTGAGAGGTTTCATTGTGAAGCTGTGTGCACATATGAGAGTACTAAAGGAAAGATGGGGGGAGAGGGTGATAAGAAGAGAGAGACTCACCCTTCAACTCACTGGCATCAAAGATGTCAGATTGCCTCTCGGGTTAATATTCTCGTAGGGAAGTGATTTTTTTAGTGACTCGGCACTTGGCTGCTCTGGCCTCTTTGTTTCAAGAGGGTGTAGCTGTTGAGCTGGGCAACCTTTCTTTGAAGAAAATATCAGTGGGAGCTTCATTTTTTGTAGTTCTCTCAGCACATGAATATTTAAGTCAGCTCTCTTATTTTCCTTTAGGTGGAAAGAGTCCCTCCCCTGTTTTTGAGTTCTCTCTTAAAGAAAGGAAGAGAGAGTGAGAGAGAGGAATGAACTAGGGTGAAGGCTTTTTGTTTGTTTTGTGTTTGTGTGCTCTGCCTCAGTTTTTTCAAATGTTAAGTTCATGATTAAGAATAAATGGGATGATATTTCATGTGTTAAGCACATTTATTGGCCACTTAGCTAGGCCTTTACATATGTCTACTCTCCTGTTCACTTACACCTTGGGCCTGTTAAACTTTACAGTTCAGCAGGAAATAAAACAATGAAACAAAAGTACATCTAAAGAAGTAGAGAATTGGTTTATAAAGAATTTTTAATTCCATAAATATTCTATGAATATTCTAGGGATGATTACAGTATTTTCCAATCGCCTGGGCTGGCACAACATGGAGCTGCTACTTTCCCAATTTCAGAAGCGTCTTACATTCGGCATCCAGAGGGAGCTGTGTGACCTCATCCGGGTGTCCCTGCTTAACGCACAGCGAGCCAGGTTCCTCTATGCTTCTGGCTTTCTTACTGTGGCAGATCTTGCCAGAGCAAATATTGCTGAGGTGGAGACTGTTCTGAAAAATGCTGTGCCTTTTAAAAGGTAAGAAAGTCCCCTTGTCTACATAGGGTTATTAAAGGACAATCATGTCAATTTGTAAATAATAGATAATGTATTAAAATATTTTTCACTTAGATAATATCATGACATACTTGGTGTGAGTAGAAGAAAATATGGCTGCTTTTTCCCCGTTAGGGTTACTTTTTATTTTGTATATTTTGAAAATATTTCATGACATAAAAGACATTTCTAAAAGTATAATTCTCTCTAGAAAGAGTGAGTAAAAGTAAATGACCAATGCTTTCTGCTTTAATGGATTTTGATTTCCAGTATATATCCAGGGCTCATCTTAGACTTTCTTTAGACAAGAGCACTTTAAAATGTACTCCAGGGGCCGGCCCCGTGGCATAGTGGTTAAGTGCACGCGCTCCACTGCTGGTGGCCCGGGTTTGGATTCCGGGTGCGCACAGATGCACCGCTTGTCAGGCCATGCTGTGGTGACATCCCATATAAAGTGGAGGAAGATGGGCACGGATGTTAGCCCAGGGCCAGTCTTCTTCAGCAAAAAAAGAGGAGGAGTGGCATGGATGTTAGCTCAGGGCTGATCTTCCTCCCCCCAAAAAAACAAAAAATATACTCCACTTGAATGTTCTTTGGAACACTAGTCCCTCAAAACAATTTGTGGGAAGAGGATTCCTTGACTATTCCTTGTGTGTGTAACCAATTCATTGCGTGGGCTAGACTCAGTGTATAATCAAGGAATAGCTTAATTATTTTCTCAGCCACTGTTCTTTGAATTCACTCTTATGTGAAATCTCAGCTATTTAGGCACTTTCATATACTAACAGTTTTATTTTCAGGTATGAAAATTTTGTTCTAAATTAAAAAATCAGTCTGATTTCTGATTCAGTGCTTCTTCCCTCCCGCTCAATTTAAGCCTGACACAGGCTCTGAAACTTGTAATATTTGTGGGAAGGGATAGGGGGTAGTCAAAGGAGGGGCCTCCCTGCCCAGCACCACCTCGTCTCATGGGCTCCGCTCCCTGCATTCTGCGGCCACCCCAGGTATGGCTCTGGTGGGCCCTGATGCAGCATGCACTACACCCAGCATAGCTGTGGGCACATAGCCACTTCCACCTAGATTTTGAAGGATGGAATTGCCTAGAACCTTAGGCACACAGCCCAGGCAGAGAACTGCCGCATTGGGGGACCACTGCAGAGTCCCTACTAGGGCAGTACCCAGTGGAGCTGTGGGGGTAGGGCCACCCCTGTGACCCCAGACCGGAAGAGTGACCAGTGTGCGATTTTGTCACTTTGGGTGTGCCTCTAGTGAAGTCAACCTAGAGTATGCTTTAAAACCTACTTATAACCATACAACCCAGCAATTCAACTCTTGGGCATTTATCTCAGAGAAATAAAAACTTATGTTCACAAAAAAAACCTGTACATTGGGGCCGGCCCCGTGGCTTAGCGGTTAAGTGCGCGCGCTCCGCTACTGGCGGCCCGGGTTTGGATCCCGGGCGCACACCGACACACTGCTTGTCCGGTCATGCTGAGGCCGCGTCCCACATACAGCAACTAGAAGGACGTGCAACTATGACGTACAACTATCTACTGGGGCTTTGGGGGGAAAAAAGGAGGAAGATTTGCAATAGATGTTAGCTCAGAGCCGGTCTTCCTCAGCAAAAAGAGGAGGATTAGCATGGATGTTAGCTCAGGGCTGATCTTCCTCACACACACACACAAAAAAAACCTGTACGTGAATGTTCATAGCAGCTTTGTTTGTAATAGCCAAACACTGGAATTAGTTCAGATGTCCTTCAACAGATGAACAGTTAAACAAACTGCAGTACGTACATATCTGTGGAATACTACTCAATGATAAAAAAGAATGAACTATTGATACACACAACAGCTTAGATAAATCTCCAGGGAATTATGCTGAGTGAAAAAAGTCAATCCCAAAATGTTACATGCTATGTGATTCCATTTATATAACATTTTTTCAATGACAGATTAGTGGTTGCCAGGGATTAGGGATGGTGGGGGAGGGAGGATGGAGATAAATGTAGTAATAAAGGGGCAACAAGGATCCTTGTGGTAATGGAACTGTTCAGCATCTTGACTGTGGTGGTAGATACACAAACCTACACGTGTAATAAAATTGTAAAGAACTAAATGTGTACACACAAAGACATAACTGTGCACACACACACACGAATACAAGTAAAAGTGAGGAAATCTGAACAAGGGATAAGATTGGTGGATTGTATCAATATGAATATCTTGGTTGTTATATTAGACTATAGTTTTGCATAATGTTACCATTAGGGGAAACTGGTGAAAGTGTAAATGGGATGTCTCCATATTATTTCTTACAATGCATGTGAATCTACAAGTACTTCAAAAATTTCAATTAAAAAACAAAATCTACAGAAAAGTTGAAAAATAGAGAGAGAGTATAGCAAAAAATAAATCCCAGCAAACCTACTTATAAAGTTGTTGATCTCCTCTGGAGCCTCTGATTTTCACAGAATCTTTGGATATATTCATACTTGCTCAGAAATATGTACTGATTGTTCCTGAGGTGAAAAAATTCAGGTGTGGGAGTATCTCCGGAATAACATACCACACATCAGACTTGACCCTTCCAGGGAGTCATCTGAAGGCAGTACACATTTAAAAAATTTTAATTGGAAAAAAGTTGTTTGTTAATATATTTTGGAATGACTTCTGTATTATGCTAAGGCTGTTATTGCCATGACTATGCCTCTTCTGAAAGCCCAGAACTTTACTGATCAAAATTAGCGACATCAGTCATAGGACAAATCAACATCATGTGCCTCCCTCATGTGACACACTGATAAAGACACAACATTATTCCTGGAGTATTCTTGTCAAAAATGTGTAATATGTGTTTAATCATAAGGAACATCAGACAAACCTAAATTGGGAGTCATTCTACACAATAATTGGCTAGTACTCTTCAAAAATATCAAAGTGATGAAAAACAAACACCGAGGAGGGTTTCTAATTAAAGGAAGATAAAGAGACAACTAAATGCACCACATTATAGATTGGATTAGAAAAAGGACATGAGTAGAACAACTGGTGAAATTTGAATAAGGTGTGTAGATTAGGTATAGTATTGTATTAATGTTAATTTTCTGAATAGAAACTAGTGTATCCAGCACCTGGCCACCTTTCCTTTTAGTATTTGGTGCATAAGAGCCGGAACTCAGCTAGCATTTGGATTGTTTCAGTTTGCCATTTCCAACAATCTGCAATGAATTACCTTGTGCATATGTATTTTCGTGTTGTTGGGATGTTTCTTCAGAGTATATTATTAGACATGGGATTTCAAAAGGTAAATGTGTATATAGCTTTATTAGATTCCAAATTGCCCTGCAGAAGGGTTGTACCAAGTTGCACTCTCATAGCCTATATACCCGATAGCCTCACCAGTGGAATCCATTGTTAGTGGTTTTCATTTTACCAGTCTGATAGATGAGAAATTGTATCTCAGTAAGGTTTTAATGGGCATTTCTCTAATTGTGAGTGATAGTATCTTTTCGTGTTTCAGGATCTTTTTTTTTAATATCTATGTGAATTATCTGGTTATATCTTTTCCTTATGTTTCTACTGGGTTTTGGTCTTTTCTCGCTCTTTGTTAAAGAATCTTTTCTTTTTTAAATTGATTAGAGTTCTTAGCCCTTTATTTGATATGTATATTGCAAATATTTTCTCAAAACTCATAAATTGTCTTTTGACTTTTGTTACGGTTTTTTCCATGCAGAATTTTTATTATTTTTCTATTGATTTATTTTTTATCAGTCTTTTTTTTTGCTTCTGAATTGTCATAGTTAGAAAGCTTTTCCCTACCTGAGATTAAAGAATTTAAACGTTTTCTAGTATTTTTGAGTTTGTATTTAGATTCCTGATGCATTTAGAATTTAATTTTGTGTATGATATAAAGTCTGGATCTAATTTTATCTTTTTCCCAATTTCTCCCATTTATAAAAAAGTTTCTCTTTGTTGCAGTGATTTGAGATGCCACCTTCATCGTATGATAAATAATATCCACATGTTTAAGTAGGTCTATTTCTGGACTTTCTGTTCTATTTACTATTCTTGTCAGTTTATGAACCAGTGCCACGCTCCTAATTATAAAGGCTTTATATATGGTAGGGCAACTTACCCCTAATAGTTTTTCAGTATTTTCCTGGCTACCATGTTTGCCCATGTGAAATTTAAAGTGCTTATTGATATTTTATTGGGATTGGATTGAAATTTCACTTAGAACTGACATCTTTATAATGTTAAGTAAACCTATCCAAGAATAAGTAATATTGCATTTGATCTAGTCTTTGTGATTTTCAGGAGTTTTAAAAAGATTTCCTCATACAGGTTTTCAGGAGTTTTAAAAAGATTTCCTCATATAGGTTTTCAGGAGTTTTAAGGTTTTCCTCATACAAGTTTTGTACAATTCTTGTTAAATTTATTCCTATTTAATCTTTATTGTTATTTTAATAGATGGCTCTCTTCTATGATGTCTTCTTCATGGTTATTATTTGAGTATATGAAGGCTATTGATTTATGTATATTTTTTTTATCTTGCTATTTTCTGAATTCTTTATTGTTTGAATTACTTTTATCATTGATTCTCTAGGATTTTCCACGTGTGTTGTCATATCATCTGCAAATAGAGATATTTTACTTCTTCCTTAACAATTCTTAAGCTTCTAATTGATTTCTCTTGTCTAATTGAACTAGCTAATACCTCTAATAGGTAGTGGTAAGAGGGACAGTGGGCATTTTTGCTTTATGATCTTAGTGGAAATGCCTCTGGTGTTAGTCGAGTAAGATACTGGCTTTAGGACTATAGTGTATATATATTTTATCATTTTAAGGAAATGTCCATTAGTTGTAATTTTCTTGAATATTTTTATGAGGAATGAGTATTGAATTGTCAAAAGCTTTTTCAGCATCTGTGGCCATAATCATAGGGGTTTTTTTCCCTTTACATCTATTAGCATGGTATATTAGATTGATAGATTTCCTAGTATTGAATCAATCTTATGTTCCAGAATAAATTTCAGTTGGTCATGGTATATTATTTTTTTACATGATGTTGGATTCTATTTGCTAATATTTAATATGGTATACTTTTGCATTGTTATTCATAAATAGTATTGGTCTCTAGTCTCTTTGTGTGTTTTTTGGATTATCTTTATTCAAGTTTTGGTGTATTTGGTATCACATTTGCTTCATGAAAAAAGATTAGGAAGTTTTTCTTCATTTTCAGTGCTTTGCAGTAATTTATGGAGTCTTGGGACTGGTTGAAGGTTTAATATGATTACCCTGTGAAGCCATCCTAGATGGTGCTTTTTTATGGGATTAGTTCCTTAATCACCTTCTCTATTTTATTTTTTCAGAAATTAGTCTCTCTAAGCTTTCTATCTCTAGTGGGATCAGTTTTGGTAATCTGTATTTCCCTAGGAGAATCCATCTCATCTAGATTTTCAAATATATTTTCATAGAAATCTATAGATGAGTCTTAGGAGTTTTAAATATTTCTTTTACTTCAGTGGCTCTTCCTCCCTTGTCATTTTTTATTTTGTAAATTTCTACTTTCTATTTTTCCTTGATCGGTGTAGCTAGTGGTTTGTTTTATAAATTAAAAAAATTTTAGGATTTTATTACTTAAGTCTACTTTTTAAAAATAATTTACCTCATTAATTCCATCCTAAAATTTTATTATTTCCTTCCTACTGCTTTCTTTTGTTTTACTTTGTTGTACTTTTTCTAGTTTTTTTTGTTGAACTGGGAATTTAATTTCTTGAGTTTAATTGTTTTATTTTTGTTGATAAATAAAATACTATGTGTTTTTAGTTTAGTTCTATGAATTTAGTACTGTGAATTTTCCTATGGTCTCTATGTAACCCATAGATTCTGATATGTAGGGGTTTTATTATTATTTCTTAGAAATTATGTAATTTGCATGTTTTCCCTCTTTGCCCAGGTGTTGGTGCTTTTTGTTTTTTTTATTTTGTTAATAATTTCTAGTTTTATTGCATTGCAACCTAAGAGTGTTGTTTATAACATTTGTACTTATGGAACACACTGATGTTTTCTTTGTAACCTAATATATGATCAATGCAAACTAGATGTATTCTCTATTATAAAGGTAAAATATTTAACATATATTCATAAAGTCTACCTTCTTGATTATGTTCATTAAGTCTTCTTTATTCTTTTTTATAGCCCCTGCCAACACTTCATCTGTCTTTTAATGAGAGTGTTTTATTAAAGTCTGCTAATTGTTGGTACACTTCTCTGTCTGCTTATATCTCTTGTAGTGTTTGCTTCATAAAAGTGGTTGCTTGTTTTTTGGGGTATAAATATTCGTAGTAAATATGACTGATTGATAATGTTATCTTATTGTGATTCTGGTTTTGAGCATTAAATTATACCCTTGTTACATTTAGTCCAAAATATCCCTCACTACTTTCTTGTTTACCTTTGCCTGGGAATTCCTTTGTCCGTCCCTTTATTTTTAGCCTTTTGGAATCACTTTGTTTTAGAAATGCTTTTTGTGTGCCACATTGAGTTGTGCTCTCTGAACCAAATTGAAAATCTTTTTCTTTTAATAGTTGATTTAATCCTGTTCTCATTTATCAATATGACTAATGTGTTTGGTTTCAATTCTCTCAAATTATTTTATGATTATGTGTATTATGTGATATTTTCTAGGTTTTTTCCTCTATCTCAGGGTACCCTTTAATGTTTTATTTTTAAATTTAGAAAGGTGTATGTTTTTGTTCTAGTGGGTACCTTTGTACTTTTTATCTGGTTCTTCAAAATTTTAATGGTATCTTGTAATTCCTGCCTACTGCCTGAACGGCAATGATTGACACTGAGCTTACTTTATTTTTCACTCTCCCTTCTCCTCCTATTTTTAAAGTTCATTATTTCTATTTTGTCTCAACATATAACATTTATACATTAATTTTCCATCCTTGTCCCCACCCTCGTGGAGAGGATGGATGGAAGACTAATACAATCTACATTTTTATTTATTCAAATTCTTACATTAGTCTTATTGCTGAAGTATTCCTAGTTATCTCTTGATTGGATGAAACTTATCCTCTAGTACATTCCTCAAGGAGGGCTTATATAGTATAGAGTTCCCTAGTTCTTATGTGTTTAAAACTGTTTTTCTATAACCTTAATATTCGAAGCACATCTTGGCTGGATACAAATCCTTGGTCCACACTTTCTTTTATGGAGTTTTTTGAAAATGCTATTTCTTTGCTTTGATTGCTGT